>NC_136071.1:137052025-137147025 GCF_964261635.1 Lissotriton helveticus | reverse complement strand
GCAATTTTAAAATTGAAAAGAAAATTCCTTGAACTACCTAGTGTCATACTCGAACGTTATAATTTCATGAAAAGACGTCAGGAACAAGATGAATCTATTGAAGAATTCATATCTGCTTTAAGAAACCTTGCTGCTGAGTGCAGTTTCGGAACTTACCTTGAAACTGCATTGAGAGATCAATTCGTGTATAATTGCTGTCACAAGAAAATTCAAGAAAGAATATTGAGTTGTAGAGACCCTTCCTTATCTGAAGTATTAGAAATAGCTAAAGGTATTGAAAGGTCCATTGTATCGTCAAAATGCATTACTGAAACTTCTTCTCTCATTCAACCTGATACAAATATTAATGCTTTATATACTAGAAATAAGCCCTTTCAGAAACCTTTTCAAAGAAGAACAAATGCCTTTTGTTTTCGTTGTGGTTCGAAAACACACTTAAGTAACAGCCCAATTTGTCCAGCTCAAGGAAAAAAGTGCACTTTTTGTCAAAAAATAGGGCATTTTCAAACCGTTTGTCGTAATCGTAAGAGTTCTCAGATTAATAATATTTCTTACATTACAGGTGAAAACTCTGATGATGTCGAATTTATTAACACTGAAATGAAAAATACCACTATTAACACTGTTGAAATTGTTACTCCCAATAGAAACTTAGTTGAAAAAGAAATTCTTTCTATTCATTCAGTTTCTATTTGCATGGTTGATTCCAATGGTCTGGCACACGCAAAAGATCCAACTTGCCAGGTAATTGTTGATCATTTAACAATTGACATGATGGCAGATTCCGGTGCCCCCGTGACCATTATCTCTGAATTACTATTCAATACTCACTGGTCTTCCAAGATTGCCCTTGAACCATTGGATATCATACCAAAAGCATATGCTGGAAAAAGCATTGAAATGTGGGGATATTTCATTACTAGCATAATTTGTTTAGGTAGAAAAATATATACAAAAGTATATGTTGCTACTAATGGAAAATGCATTGTTGGATGGCAAGATCTTGCCAAAATGGGTCTCAAGCTAGTCCCTGGTTCTGATTGCCCCGTTCAGATAAATGAACAATGTGATGTATCCTTCGTTAATTTCATTGATGTAGGAATAATTAACAAAATCATTTCAGATTTTCCTGAAGTCTTCAATGATTCAGTTGGTAAGATTAAAAACTATGAACATCACATTCGCCTTAAACCCAATGCTATTCCTGTCATACACAAATTGAGGAATGTTCCTCTTAATGTAAGAGATGATTTGAAAAAGGTAATTTTGAAGATGGTTGATGAGAAAATAATTGAAGCTGTTGACTCATCTTTATGGGTCAGTCCGATCGTAGTTGTTAAAAAAAAAGATTCCAGCATTCGTTTGTGTACCGACCTTCGATCATTAAATCAAAACATTTTGATTGACTGTTATCCATTACCCAAAATTCAAGAACTTCTCACTGGACTTGCTGATTCTAAATTGTTTACGCTTTTAGACTTAAGGAGTGCATACCACCAAATTCCCTTAACCAAATGTTCATCTGAACTTACCACGTTTATTACTCCTTTTGGAGCCTTTAAATATCTAAGACTTCCCTTTGGTTTAGCAAGTGCCGCAAGTGTTTTTCAAAAATTTATGAACAGCGTTTTATGCAATATTAAGAATGTACAAGCATATCAAGATGATGTTTTAATTCATTCCAAAAATGTTGATGAACATGTTAAAGACTTATATGTTGTTTTATCTCGCTTCAAGGATGTTGGTATCACCCTTGGTACAAAAAAGTGCAAGTTTTTTGTTGAAGAATTAGACTATTTAGGTCATTCCATCTCTACCATAGGTATCAAACCTAAACTTTCCCTTACTCAGGCCATTCAAGATGTACCCATTCCAAACAACAAAGATAATTTGAGATCCTTTCTTGGTCTCACCGAATATTATTCGAGATTTGTGATGAATTATTCTCAATTGGTTCAGCCTCTTAGAATTTTAATGAAAAAGGATGTTTCATTTTTGTGGAATGATGAAGCAGATTTGGCCTTTAATAACATCAAAAAGGTCATCATAAATTCTCCAGCTCTTTCATCCTTTACACCAGGTCTCAAATGTGGCATTTTTGTAGACGCAAGTCAAAAAGGCCTTGGTGCTGTCCTTTGTCAATGGAAAGGTTCAGTAGAACATACCATTGGTTTTGCGTCAAAATCACTCAGCAGTGCGGAATACAATTACAGCACCATTGAAAGAGAAGCCCTAGGTTGTGTATGGGCTGTAGAAAAGTTTAAGATTTACATTTGGGGCTCTCAATTTTTATTATACACTGACCACAAACCTTTAATACATCTTCTAAATGGGAATGGCACTGGCAAAGCCTCTTCAAGGTTAGTTAGAATCCTTTCAAAATTAAATGACTTCAATTTCAGCATTCACCACATTGCTGGAGGCAGAAATATGAGAGCTGATGCTCTCTCTAGATTGCCATTAGAAAATAATAATGACGTACTTGGAAATGATATTGAGTGCGTTGTTGCCTCCTTAGAGGACTTAATTCTCTCTCCTCTTTCTATTTCTGAAGAGGATTGGTTCAAATGCTACACTGAAGATGAAACTCTTATGGCAGTAAAAAACCTTATAATCTCAGGCTGGCCCAAAATTCGTTCTCTTCCCGCCCCTTTAAAATCCTTTGCACAGGTTTCTGAAGAATTAACAATTGTTAATGGAATAATTTTTAGAGATGACCGTTGCATTCCACCTTTAATTTTGCGCAAAAAATTATTTTTCACTGCGCATCAAGGTCATCTAGGGGTAGGTGGTACCTCACGTAAATTAAAAGAGCATTTTTGGTGGCCAGCTATGGAAAAGAATGTAAATGATTGGATTGATACCTGTAGCATTTGTTTAGCTTCTGATAAACACTGGAAGTTACGAAATGTATCTTTACATAATGTTCCTATTCCTGATGACCCCTGGTTCAAGCTAGCCATTGATTTTTCAGGACCCTTTGAAATTTTGCCTCAAAATCAACGTTACATTGTCTCTGTTATAGACTATTACTCCAAATGGTTTGATTTTGATTTTTGTACTAACCCTGATTCTGCTTCAGCTATAAGATTTTTACAAAGGATTTTTAGGATGGAAGGACCTCCCAAAGAAATTGTTAGCGACAATGGTTCGCATTTTTGTTCTAACGTCATAGAGGAATTTTTCAAGAAATTTGACATAAAACACTTGAGAGTAGCCCTATATTCTCCTACATCAAATGGTTTAATTGAACGAATGAATCGATTTTTAAAAGAGGGCATTCAGACTGCTTATTCATGTAAAGAAAATGTAGAAATTTTTCTAAGAGAGAAAGTTTGGGCATACCTAATTACACCACACTCCACCACAGGCTTATCACCTTTCAGATTACTTAAGAAAAGAAGCCCACATAATACTGTTTGTCCTTCCTGGATTAAAAATCTGATTCCAGAGAAAACTGTTTGTTTAGCATGTTCTGACAGAACAAAACTTAAGAATAATGTTGAGAAACAACAAGCAGTACAAACACGGAATTTTAATGCCAAAGTTGTCTCTAACCCTGAAATTTTTGCAGTAGGTGATTGGGTCATGTTTAAGTCTGTAGATAGAATTAAAAAAGGCCTTTCTAAATTTTCACTCCCTACTCAAGTACTTAAAGTGTCCAAAGGTTCTTTATTTTTAGATAAGAGAGGATGGCGTAATAAACGTTCACTCGTCAAATTAACTTCTGACCAAGCCAAGAGCATCCTCAGAACCAAGAGTGAAAATGAAAGTCATTCTGGGTCTTTTCTTGATTTACCACAATTAGAATGTCCAACTCCTAATGACATTTCTTCTTATTCTCAAGTTACTCCAGTTTCTGATGAGGAAACTTCACCTCCCATTGAAATGTCACTTACTCTTACTGACGATGTTGAAAATGATAGTACTGCTTGCCAAACTTCTGATAATGCATCTAGAACTCATAGAAACTGCTCTTTTCCCACTCGCTTTAGAGATTATTATTTTTGTTAAGTTTCATTTCTAGTAGTTAAGTTTTCTTTCAATTTCTTTATTTGATAAGGAGAGAGGAGATGTAGAGTTCATAGAATTCAAGTAAATGTTTATCACGTGCATAGTTTCTCATGATGTATATTATCACGCGCATCTCTTGAAGAATGTTATCTTTCAAGAGACGCGTCTCTCGTGGCAATGATTACCTGTAAGCTTCAACTGTGAGTTTGTCACTTCTACAGTTGGAGTTTACCGGGTGTGGATGTGCTCCTGTGATGTGTTTTGGTTTATCTTAATAAACCCACTTAAAGACTTCAACGACGTCTCCTGTATATTACTTTCAACAAGAGAACCGTCACTTTACACTCTGGCTGCTAACCTCCTGTCGTGGGGGGAAGAAGGGAAGGAGGGGGAAAGCCTTAAATGAATAAATTTGTTAAGCAATAAACACACAGGCAGGCACGCACACACAGACACAGAAGGGCGGTGCGTGGAGGTTGGGGGAGCAGTCCTAGCCAAAATCAGTTCCAAATACACATCGCCAGGATCATTTTTAGGCTTTTATTTATATAAAAAAGGAAAGTTTTACATATATAAATATTTTATACATTTTTGCATTGTACAAGGTTTTGAGGATTCTCGTTGTTTTTTTCTCGCTGTATTTTGCTCCTAACAGTTTTTTTTTGTTCACACAGAAGTCCAGCTGCTACTAGGCAATAAACGTGTTTTTTTAGAACAAAAACTATAAACCGATATTCACCTGATTGTACGGGTTTATTCTAGAGCTGCTGGGGTAGCCTGATATGTGGTGTCCGCTCGGCTTTGGGAATGTCAGAAGTTACCTGGGCTGAGGGGGGTTGGGCTGGGGGTCAGTCCATGTCCACCACCTCCTCACAGTCCAGGCTGCTGTCCGAGGGGCAGGGCTCGCTGCTGACCCCTGTGCTGCCCGGCCTCTCTGTACCCGTGCCCTCATCTGTGGTCCTGGGAGACTTTGGCTGGGAAAAACAGTTGTCCTTTGGGCCCTGCTCGGCCTGACCCGGGCTAGTCCCGGGATAGCGGCTCTCGCCCCCCGCCGTGCAGAGCTCGGCCTGGCCGTGGCCCGGGCTTGCCCCGGGACAGCGGCTGTCCCCCGTCGGGGAGGCAGAGTTCGTGCTCCTGTCCTGGTCCGCCCTGGTCGGGGTGTCCTTGCCGACCGGGGCGGTGGGCTCCTGGCCGCAGTTCGTCTTCAGGGCGGCCTGAGGCACCAGGAAGCCCAGGGGCTGCGTGATGGGGTAAAGCAGGAAGTGCCCCTTGCCCAGCAGAGGGCGCGCGCCGCCGGCCCGGAAGTCCTCGGGCGACTTCCGGCGCGGGGGCGAATGGGAAAGCAGGCTCTCCACGCTGAAGGGGTTCAGCTTCGGGTAGCTGGAGGGCCCGTCGTCCTTGGGCCGCGGGTAGTAGGCGGCCTCGGCCGGCAGGGGGCGCCGCTGCGGCTCGGACTCGTTGCTCTGGGACAGGCCGCTGTCGCTGTCCGAGCTGGCCGTGTGTAGGGAGAGGGCGCCGGGCGAGTGCAGCTGCCGCTGCTGGCTCTTCAGCAGCTTCTTCTCGTGCTTGCGCTTCTTCTTCTCCATGCGCTCGAGCTCCTTGCGCGCGATCTCCTCGGGGTCCATGGGCTCCCCGCTGCACGTGGTGGGGTGCGAGTTGTGCGCCGGCCGCCCGGGCCCCTTCTTCGTGTTCTCCTTCTTGCGCCACTTGGCCCTGCGGTTTTGGAACCAGACCTGCGGGGAAAGAAACACGCCGTTAAATAGTGCTCCCAAGGAAGGGCGGATGTTTACATACAATAAAAAAAAATATTTTTTTAATTATTTCTTTATACTTTACATATTTTTAATTTATTCGTATTTCACTTGTTTCGGGTACATTGCATGTATTTAAATATGTGTACGTTGTTTACTGTTTCTTTTGTATATTCTTTATAGTTCGTTCAGTTGTATTTCATTTAATTTAAAATTGCTTTATTTTTCAAGATTACTTAAATGTATTTTAATTATTATTGACGCGTACTTTTTATTTTATATAGCGCTTTAAATGGTCTTACTTCATTCCATTCATGCGATAAAATTCCCTATTTATTTTACTGATGTATTTTTTGCAGCTACTCATTGTATTAATATAGCACACTTATAAATGTTAGATTTGTATGTGTTACCAAATCACAATTTGTTAATTAATTTGGGCATTTGTATTTTACATATTTATTAGGAGTCTGTGTCTAATCATAATTGGAAACCTTCCTTCTACAAATTAAATGAGATTCTGGTTCCAATCCAAAAAAATTCGACAAAAGCGAAGACAAAGACCATGATGAAAATAGAGTACAAAAGTCACCTGTAATGAGACGTTTGGTCTGATATAAGATAGAAAACGACTATACGTATTTCATATTTCAATTACGCCATACGGGGCGGCGAGAATAAAGTAAATGCACATGTCTCTGACCGCACTCAGTTGTTAATAGGAGGCATTTCTGCTCTTTAGAGCTACGAGTGCGTATTTGTAAAAGCCCATACGTATTATCAAAAAATAAGCTCTAGACATTTGCTATGTCACATCACAACGCCATTCAAACAATAGTACAAACAATATTAGGCAACATGCGATATCTAGTCATCCGTGCTATGTATATACTGTGACAACTCGCCGTGATGGTTCAGACATCACTACAATTAAATACACCTGACAATTTGCACTGTATTATTCCAAATGGTAAATGGAGATCGGGTCGAAATTAATAAAAACACTGCTACAATCGCTGCATTTTACAGATTTACACCTACTCTTGCAATTGTGACCTGAACGTGTCAACATAAATGACACAGGCGTGCCTTAAACTTAACCGAATACACCAGCAATGTTTGTTATTAAAAACTGATTATTTGCATTTTTATCTAAAAATTTGATTAAATTAGTTTTGCGAGATGTAAAAAAGCAGTTATTAAAACAACCTATTCTTATGTTGGGAGGCTATTTGTTAAAGTACCGACACAATGCTAAGCAAGTTGTATTCTTCCAAATACAAAGTAATCAGAAGGCACTCATGCGTTGCACAAACAAATATAAAAATAAACACAATTAGATTTTATTTTTACTAATAAAGCGACTCGCCAGTGCAGACTCTGCCCTCTGCATTAAATGTGCCGAGTCAAGGAACAGCGATTCAATTCACAGACTTGCGCTACGCACGATTTGTCAAAATAAACAACGGAGGGGGAACAACACAAGCTGCGGGAAGGTGTTTAGGTGTGAATGTGGTTGCAATAGATTTAAATCTGCCACGTCAGTGAGAGCCCCCCCCCCCCCCTTGTGCTGGCTAAACTCCTCCCTCTCTTCGAGAGCTGAACCCGAGTGTTGACAGCGGGACTTTCACTTTTAATTTCGTGGGTGTTTCCGCTTCCTGTTGTGTGTTTGAAGGCACGCGGTGTTTCTGTAAAGAAACTGGTAGCAGAATTAGGGTGCTGCCCGTTGTGGTGCTGGGCACACAGGCTCTGTACAGAGGCAGCTTGTTGTGGTATCTGTGCATCTCTTGGTATGCTCTCCACAGGATTGGAATTTTGCATGCTTTGGTGGTTGTGTGCTCCGGGGTGTTCGGAAGGTTGTGCATCTCTGTGCCACCTTAGTACAGGATACTAATTCTGCAGTCTTTTGTGGTGTGAGTTCTGGGGTCGGTGCAGTTCCTTTCCCTGAGCTATACAGGATGTATTGTACAGCATCTATAGGTATGTTGGTAAGCACCTCTGTCCCATGTTCTGTACAGTATGCCAACGCAGTATGTTTTGGTGGCGTTGTGTTCTTTGTGTTGTGCAACTATGTCATGCTGTGTACAGGATGTTAATGCTGCTAAGTTTTGGCGGTGGTGTGTTGTGGGGCGGTGCCCTTATGTGCCATGCTGTGCACAAAATGTTAATGCTGCTATGTTTAGGCGGTGGTGTGTTGTGAGTCGGTCACGCCTGTTCCATGCTGTGACAGGATACTAATTCTGCATGTTTTGTGTGTGTGGGAGGGTCAGTGCACCTCTGCTGACGTGTGTTTTGGGAGTGTTGCGGCCTAGGTGCTGAACACCACTGTGTCATGCCCTGAATAGGATACTAATGACTCAAGTTTTTCTGGTGGTGTGCTCTTGTTGCTGTGCACCTCTGTGCCATGTTTTGCAAAAAGACTAGGATTCTGAATGTATTGGTGGAGAGTGTGAAGTGAACATCTGTGCCATGCGTGCTACAGTATGCCAATGCTCCTATTTTGGAGGTGAGTTTTTAGGCCGCCCACCTCTGTGTGAGATGGTGTTAATGCATGTTGTGTGGAGTGTTTGTGTGATCTGGGGGTTATGCAGCTTTATGCCATGGTCTAAAAAGGATACTAAGGCTGCATATTTGGTGTTATGTTCTGTGCAGCTCTGCGCCATGCTCTGTACAGTACACTCATAGTGCAGATGTTGGTGTCTGCGTGTTAATCTGGGGTCTGTGCAGCTCCTTGCCGAATGCCAGTGATGTGACTTGTTGGTATGGGTGTGATGTGTTGTGCAACTTTGCACTATGCTCTGTACAGAACGATAAAGAAGTGTGTTAGTTTATTTGAAGTCGGTTCAGCTGTGCTCTGATGCCAATAGTGTGTTTTGTGGTAGTCATGTGGGCTGGGTGTTGTGCAGCTGTGCCCCATGCTATGTACAGGTTGGTAATACGTGGTGTTGGTGTGTTCCGAATCCTTTGCAGCTTGCACTTCTGATTGCTCCTGATGTATGGTTTCTGAGAGGTGTGCCACCTCTGTGCCCATGCTCATTACTGACACTGGTGTGCCACCTATTTTCCCATGCTTATTACTGACACTGGTGTAGTGAGGTGTGCCCATGCTCATTATTGACACTGGTGTGGTGAGGTGCGCCCCCTCTGTGTCCATGATGAGTACTGCCACTGGTGTGGTGAGGTGTTCCCCCTCTGTGCCCCGTGTTACTGACATAGGTATGTTGTGGTGCGCAGCTGTGCCCATATTGTCTATTGACACTGGTGTCATGAGCTGTGCCCCTCTGTGTCCAAGCTGTTTACTGACACTGGTGTGGTGAGGTGTGCCCATGCTCTCTGCAGACACTGGTGTGGTGCCCCTCTGTGTGCATGTTCGCTACAGACGCTGACGTGGTGTACTTCTCTGTGGGTGATTTTCGGTCGGATGAGGTTAAGATCACCAAGGGGGTACCACAGGGCTCTTGTTTGAGCCCTACTCTTTTTAACACCTATGTGGCCCCTCTGGCTGATATAACGAGAGCTTTTGGTTTCTGTCCAGTGTCCTATGCTGACGATACTCAGCTGCTTTTCCCATTTAAATCTTTGACCCCAGAGGTTAAACAATCTTTCTCCGAGGGGATGAAAGCAGTATCCCAGTGGATGTCTTCCAACTTTCTTCAGTGCAATGTTGGTAAGACTGAGGTGATGCTTTTCGGTGAGGCCAAGATTCTATGGTCCCCTGACTGGTGGCCATTAGATCTGGGGCCAGTGCCAGAACCAAAACTAGTTATCAAGAATCTTGGGGTCCGCCTGGAGCCGGAGTTAACAATGAAATTACATGGTAACAACACGGTGGGGTCCTGTTTCCATGTGATAGGACTCCTCCGTAAGATATTCCCGCTCCTTCCTAACTCCATTAGAAGAACTTTGGTTCAGGCTTTAGTGATCAGCCGGCTTGATTATTGTAATGGTCTCCTGGGGTCTGCCAACGAAGAGGTGTTGGACCCTCTACAGGTGATTCAGAACATTGCAGCCAGGCTGGTCCTCAATGCTCCCCCTAGGTCTTCATCCAAACCTCTGCTGCAAGAACTCCACTGGCTATCAGTTCGCCAGAGAGTGAAATTTAAGACATGCTGCTTTGTGCATAAGGCACTACATGACTTGGGGCCTCTTTATTTGGCAAATAAATGTGTTCCTTATATCCCCACACGTACCCTCAGATCAAGTGACCAGTTGCTGTTAAGAGTACCCAAGATTAGAAGGTCCAGACTGGGTGGGAAGGCTCTGTCAGTGGTGGGTCCTATTCTGTGGAACAGCCTTCCTTTTCAACTTAGACAATGTTCTGATCATTTTGCCTTTAGAAAACAACTTAAGACTTTTTTGTTTCAGGATTAATAAGTCAGGTCCCAAGCCAGTCAACAATCAATTGAAACAAGAGTATTGGTCCTGCATCATTGTTACTATTTTCCCGGTTTTTGCTACTGCCGTCTACAGCGCGGAGATACTCCTTCGAGAGTTTATTCTAGCGCTCTACAAACCCGCAAATAAATAAATAAATACTCTCTGCCTACACTGGTGTGGTGACGTATGCACTCTGTGTACATGCTCTATACAGGCGCTGGTGTGGCGAGTTGTGGCTCTCAGCGTCCACGCTCCCGACTAACAGTGGTGTGGTGATCTGTGCCCTGTGGGTCCTCACGGTCTACTGACACTAGTGTAGTGAGGTATGACCCTCTGGGTCCTTACTCTTTACTGACACTGGTGTGGGGAGGTATGAACTTATGGGTCCTTACTCTTTACTGACAGTAGTGTGGTGAGGTATGAACTTCTGGGTCCTTACTCTTTACTGACAGTAGCGTGGTGAGGTATGACCCTCTGGGTCCTTACTCTTTACTGACACTGGTGTGGTGAGGTATGAGCCTCTTGGTCCTTACTCTTTACTGACAGAAGTGTAGTGAGGTATGAGCCTCTGGGTCCTTACTTTCTACTGACACTGGTGTGGTGAGGTATGAGCCTCTGGGTCCTTACTCTTTACTGACAGTAGTGTGGTGAGGTATGAGCCTCTGGGTCCTTACTCTTTACTGACAGTAGTGTGGTGAGGTATGACCCTCTGGGTCCCTACTCTCTACTGACACTGGTGTAGTGAGGTATGAGCCTCTGGGTCCTTACTCTCTACTGACACTGGTGTGGTGAGGTATGAACTTCTGAGTCCTTATTCTTTACTGACAGCAGTGTGGTGAGGTATAAGCCTCTGGGTCCTTACTCTCTACTGACACAGGTGTAGTGAGGTATGAGCCTCTAGGTCCCTACTCTTTACTGGCAGTAGTATGGTGAGGTATGAGCCTGTGGGTCCTTACTTTCTACTGATACTGGTGTGGTGAGGTATGAGCCTCTAGGTCCTTACTCTTTACTGACAGAAGTGTGGTGAGGTATGAGCCTCTGGGTCCTTACTTTCTACTGATACTGGTGTGGTGAGGTATGAGCCTCTAGGTCCTTACTCTTTACTGACAGAAGTGTGGTGAGGTATGAGCCTCTGGGTCCTTACTTTCTACTGACACGGGTGTGGTGAGGTATGAGCCTCTAGGTCCTTACTCTTTACTGACAGTAGTGTGGTGAGGTATGCGCCTATGGGTCCTTACTCTTTACTGACAGTAGTGTGGTGAGATATGACCCTCTGGGTCATTACTCTTTACTGACAGTAGTGTAGCGAGGTGTGTCCTCTGCGCCCCTGATCCCCACTGACACTGGTGTGGTGACCTATGCACTCTGTGTCCATGCTCTATACAGGCGCTGGTATGGCGATTTGTGGCCCTTGGTGCCCACGCTCCCGACAAACAGTGGTGTGGTTAGGTGTGCCCTGTGGGTCCTTACTCTCTACTGACACTGGTGTGGTGAGGTATGAGCCTCTAGGTCCTTACTCTTTACAGACAGTAGTGTGGTGAGGTATGAGCCTCAGGGTCCTTACTCTTTACAGACAGTATTGTGGTGAGGTATGGGCCTCAGGGTCCTTACTCTTTACTGACAGGAGGGTAGTGAGGTATGGGCCTCAGGGTCCTTACTCTTTACTGACAGTAGTGTGGTGAGGTATGAACTTCTGGGTCCTTACTCTTTACTGACAGTCTTGTGGTGAGGTGTCCTCTGCGCCCCTGATCCCTACTGACACTGGTGTGTTGACGTATGCACTCTGTGTCCATGCTCTATACAGGCGACACCCACACTCCCGACTAACACTGGTGTGGTGAGGTAGGACCCTGTGGGACCTTACTCTTTACTGACAGTAGTGTGGTAAGATGTGCCCTCTGCACTCATGGTCCCCATCAACAGTGGTACAGTGAGCTGTCCCCTGTGGGTCCTTACTCTCTATTGACACTGGTGCGATTAGGAGTGGACCGTTGCGCCTGTGATCCCGACTAACAGTGGTGTGGGAAGTGTGTCCCTCTGGGTCCTCACTCTCTATTGACACCGGTGTGGTGAGGTGTCCATGCTCTCTACTGACAGTAGTGTGGTGAGGTGTGCCACTCTTCGCCCATGCCCTCTTCTGACAGTAGTGTGGTGAGGTGTGCCACTCTTCGCCCATGCCCTCTTCTGACAGTAGTGTGGTGAGGTGTGCCACTCTTCGCCCATGCCCTCTTCTGACAGTAGTGTGGTGAGGTGTGCCACTCTTCGCCCATGCTCTCTACTGACAGTAGTGTGGTGAGGTGTGCCACTCTCTGCCCATGCTTTCTACTCACAGTAGTGTGGTGAGGTGTGCCACTCTCTGCCCATGCTCTCTACTCACAGTAGTGTGGTGAGGTGTGCCCTCCCTGCCCTCTACTGACAGTAGTGTGGTGAAGTGTGCCACTCTCTGCCCATGCTCTCTACTGACACTGGTGTGGTGAGGAGTGCCTCTCTGCCCATGCCCTCTTCTGACACTGATGTGGTGAGGTGTGCCACCCTCTGCCCATGCTCTCTCCTGACAGTAGTGTGGTGATGTGTGCCACTCTCTGCCCATGCTCTCTACTCACAGTAGTGTACTGAGATGGGGCCACTCTCTGCCCAGGCTCTCTGCTTAAAGTAGTGTACTGAGGTGTGCCACTCTCTGTCATGCTCTCTACTGACAGTAGTGTGGTGAGGTGTACCACTCTCTGCCCATGCTCTCTCCTGACAGTAGTGTGGTGATGTGTGCCACTCTCTGCCCATGCTCTCTCCTGACAGTAGTACCGTGTGCCATCAGTGCCCATGCTCTCTCCTGACAGATGCAACCCCTCCTCCTGTTTCAAAAGGGACCTGAAACTCCATCTCCTAAACAAATACTTTCATGACCAACGTCAACTAACCTAGTCTTCTTTATACAAGGTGTCTCCCCTCTCCCTGGACTTTCAGGGATAGTGGGTGACCGGACGATGTCGTTCTCGCCCTTTCTTTTGCTCTCTCCCCCTCCGCTGTACTGCATATTCATTCCCATGTTGTATTTGTATCTGTGGTTTGCTTCCTTTCTGTCGGCCTACTATGTAATTGTAATGTCCTCCTGCTGTGTACTGTGTGTATGTAAAGCGCTCTGATACCTACGGGTCGAGCTAGCGCTATACAAAACTTTTTAAAATAAGTAGTGTGGTAAGGTGTGCCACTCTGTACTCATCATTTGCCTGACAATGGTGATCCTGCTATGTGCGACATGTGTGCATCTCTGTCTTGAGCTGCATTGCTCGTAGTAGGGCAAGTACGTCTGTACAGGCACTCGAGCTGCAGGTGTGGGTGGGTACCACGGTGCCATGCGTTGCGCGGGCACCTCTGCCCCAGTGCAGGCCCTCGCGCTGCAGGTGCGGATGGCGAGTGCACACCTCTGTGATATTGGTGGCGGTAAAGACCACTCTTCCATACCCCGCAGAGACTGATTGGGTGGGCATACCTGAACAATATGATACAGGCCCTAGTTAGTGTTAGTTATGTACCTCTGCGCCACGAGCTGCAGAGGGTGATGGCTGGGGCACTCTCGATGTAAGTGTGTATGGCGGGTGTACGATTTTGCCATATCATATGGGTGGTATGCACCTCTGTGCCATAGGCAAAGAGGCTGGCAACTGTAGAGGCGGGGGGGGGGGGGGCACCTCTGCGCCATGCGCGTAAAGGCACCCGCGCTGGCGGTGTGAGTGGCGAGTGTACATCTCTGTGCCATATGATACTGGTGTTGATGGGTGTGAACACAACTGTGCCCTGCTCAGTACAGACACTCACACTGCAGGTGTGGGCAGCCGACGTACACCCCTGTACCCTGTGATACAGGGCTTGGTGCTGGGTACGCCCCTACGTGCCAGGAGCCGCAGAGGCTGAAGCGGGGAGGGCACCACCGTACCACACGTGCTGCAGGTGGCGCCGGCGGGTGTGCCCCACCGCCGCCCGGGCGCCGCGCCGCGCGCTAAACCAAGGCAGCCTCTTCAAGGGCCGCCGCCGCTCCTCTCACTGGTAATTCGGCCCTTTGTGCTAATTCCTGCCGGCCTGTCATTGAGAATTACTCATTACCGTATTAAAGGGAAATGGAGGGTCTCGACTTCACTTAACCAGCTCCGAACAAATTGGATAAAAGGGTTTCACACCAGAGGAGGTCAGGAGGGGAGGAAAACGCCATTTTGTAAATACCGCTTCAAACAAGGCTAATGCTATAATGGCACTCACCAGCGCCCCTGCCAGCTTCCGAGACTGCTTTAAAGCCCGGCTCTGGAAATATGTACACAGGTTTTAATAGAATGCGCTGTTTTAGTGGAGACCAGGCTTTTCTGCTTCTTTTAACGCAAGTAATGCGGAAACCCGCGGGCGCACGCACGTTCGCTGAACCAAACGAAACCGCCCAATAATGTTCAAATGTGTTTAGCAGAATATAGTATTTTATGGCTCAAAGGGGCAAGAACGTTTCGTAAATAGGTATGTCGGTGCACGATAAATATAATGCAGTTTGCGCCCCTGAAAATCAGTGCCAACAGCTGATTGATGCTGTTGAGGGTAAATAAGAACAGTGATTACAAAATGGGAGGGGCTCTTTTGTATATTTTGGTACATGGGTGGAGGACTATTTGATTCATTCAACTAAATCCAGATCTCGCATTTCAGCTTCTAATGTTTGTATTTATTTTACATTTTAAGGTGGATTATAGGGGTATTGTGGTCAACGTTGCGGGCATAAAGGACCATAATGCTGAATCGTCTGATAAAAATAATTTGAACACCAAGAACGAAAATGTTTTTAAATTTAAATGCAGAAGACTAGACGCCGATTTTCACAATATTTTCAGCGCCTTTTTTCTGTAAAAAACATTTTTTCAATATAAAAGTATATTTACACAGCATATTTTTGTGGTGAAAAGGAATTGAAGCAGAGCTGGAGATGGCCTGGGCGCTCGAGACTGGAGCTCTGTGGGGACTGAGGCTGCTAGGGACGAGAGCTGCTAGGGACGAGAGCTGCTAGGGGATGGGAGCTCAGAAGGCTGGGGCAGTGGGACTGCTAGGGGAAGTGAGTTGAAGGGTACGAGGCTGCTAGGGGACGGGAGATCCGAAGGCTGGGGTTGCTAGGGGAAGGCAGTTATAGCGGCCGATGCTGCTAGTGGACGGGACTTAAGATGGATGGGACTGCCAGGGGACGGGATATGTTGGGGCCGAGGCTGCTAGTGGACGCGAGCTTGAGTGGCTGGGAGCTCTGGACTGCTATGGGACAGGAGCTAAGAATACCGGGGGTTCTGGGGAAGGCCCGTGCTGCTAGGGGAAGGGAGTTCTGATACCACTGGGAGCTGCTAGGGCGTGGGAGCTTTAAGGGCCAGGACAGCAGCTGTGAGTGAGCCTAGCTGTAAAGACAAAGGGAAAAGGGGTTTCGAGAAGACCAGGACTGCTTGAGGACGGGGCTGCTAGGAGACATGGCTCTGGGAGGACTGGCTCCGCTAGGGGGTGGCAGCAGCTAGAGGAAGGGGTCCCTGAGAGGGCTGGTGGTAGCTCCGAGAGAAAGCCCCTGGGCACTGGGTGGTCCAAGGGGCAGGGGGCTGCTAGAGGCAGCGAGCTCCAAGAAGGCCAGAGCCACTAGGTGATGTGAGGTCTGAGAACACAGGCTGGGTGTTAGGAGAGGGCCCTATCTCCGAATGCACCGTGTATCTGCCTCCCATGGGCTGAGATTTTAACTCTCGGTGCGGCCTAAGCTCCTGTTACGGTTTTGAGCGTGCTTGGGGGTAGATTTGCAAGCCCCTTGCGCCACCTTTGCGTCACTTTTCCCATGTTAAAAGTGACGTAAACGTGGCACACGGAGCTTGTAAATCTGGCCCATATCATCTAAGGAACCAAGGCCCTAGTGCCAGCGCACTAGCTTGGCGCGGGCCCCCCGGGGGACGATGAGTATTCGATCTCAAGAGGAGGCCACATACCTGCACCCTGGACTCCACCAGGTCGAGCCGCAGCGCCAGCGCCTCCCGCATGAACACATCCGGGTAGTGGCTCTCGTTGAAGGCCTTCTCCAGCTCCTCCAGCTGCCAGCCCGTGAAGTTGGTGCGGGTCCGCCGCCTCTTGCAGCCGGGGCTCTCTTTGTCCGGGTCGCTCGAGTCTGTAAAATCACCGAGAAAACAACACCGTGAGTCCGGTGAAACGCGCGAGGCCTCGTCCCCGCACCGCCCCGCGCCCACCACGCGCCACCTTCAAAGCAGGCCTCAGCATCTACCAAAACACAGCTTTTGTGTTTACCATCAAAGAGGCGCTGCACTGTCCCAAGTAAGAAAACAACGAGGCTGAGCGCCTCGGTGCCTTTCTCCCTCACACTCTCGGGGATCAAAGGCTGCCATGATTGTTTTTCCGGATTTCCCACGTTGGTCAGCCGAACTTTGAGGCAATCACAACGGCCACCTGCCGAGAGATGCTTCCCACATGTATTATTTCACTGCTGCTTTTCCCCACATTAAATGGCGGGGTGGGGAACAGGGTACGTCCTGGTTACAAGAACATTTCGGACGCACTCTGGACACGGCTCCCTCCAAAAAGGCCAGTCATATGGGGTCACCGGGTTCTACAATGTCTGTCGACCCTCTCCTACAGAGCCAGGTACCTGGGGCTATTCTGCGCCTAGAAGACAAGCTGCATGCCATGATCGTTCTCATACAGGGCCAAAGCTGAGGCTGTCATCCAGTTCCCACGAGGCCCGAACCCTACACCGAGAAGTCATCACCCCTCTATTAAAGGGCATGTTATCAGAGGTCACCTTTCTCCTATAAGGCCATGCAGGTATAATCTCACCCCACCTCCACATACAGTTACATGAGGTCACTACTATCGCAAGGCCAACCAGTGTCACCTTGCAGTTGCAAGGCCTGTCACCTTTCTTCAACTAGGCCATATAACTGCCATCACATCATTCCCTCAGGTTGCTTGGAGTCACCCCGATCTAAAAGGGGGCACCAAAAAGGCTAGTCACCTGCTCCCAGTCATCTGGTACCTACAAGACCTGATGCAGTTCTCTCAAAGGGCCCTTCGCTTGTGGTCACTTTGCTTTTCAAAGGTCAGTGACACAGCTTCTACAAGGCAGCCCCTGGACATGATGGCATGCCTACAGGCCCAGTCACCTGGAGTAAATCCTCTTTTAAAGGGAAGAGTCCGTTGCATCCTCCCTGCTCCTACAAGCTACGGGGCCACCCCACTCGAAGAAGAAAAGTCTCCAAACCAATCACTTAGTCAACTCGCTTCTGAAACCTGGACCCACCTGACCCCAACCAAGCCAGTCGCCGTCTCCTAGAAGGCCAGTCACGTGGTGGCCGCAGACAGAACAACAACGGAGCGATAAACAGAAATGTATAATCTGATAAACATGTCCCAGATCATCCTTTAGTTTTATGCCTCAAACAGGGTGCTTTGGGGAGATCAACAGTGTCAATTGTTAACATTTAAGTTTTGTTGCTTTACAAAGACTTGCTGCCCCCCAAACCTTTCCGTGCAATATGTCTCACTCCTAAAGCAGATAAAGCAATGCCTCCCGTCCACCCCTACAACTTTAAAATCGATTAGAAGGGAAATCCTGAACCGCCAGAGGTACACAGATTTCCATACTCGGCCAGATGAAACGGATTTAGCCTGAGGTTATGGGCACCTTTCCATGTAGGTTGAATACACTACATTTCCCTGCCCTAGAGGTAAAGCACTAGACTGCTGGCCCTATATGAGAGAGACGGGAATTATGGACTTAAAAAGCCGAGTGTCAGATCCCTTTTACTTACATTCTGCGGGCCCAGTTATTGGCTTCTTTTTGCTTTGCAGAGGCCCTTGGCTGTTGTTTATTTGCTGGTTTATTTGCAGAGGTTCTAGATTGCCCTTCTCCGTGTTTTGTTTGCAGAGACACTGAACTGCTCTATCAGTGATTTATTTTCAAAGGCCCTGGGTTTCCCTTCTTGGGGAGTTCTTCCGGATTCACTGGATTTTTGTAGAGGTGCTTTTATTTCTAGGGGCCTAAGTTAATACAACTTGGAGCTTTAATTACAGAGCCATAGGATTTTTATATGCCGGTGCTTTATTTACATAGTTCTCTAGATGCACTTACGCCGTTTTTTTTTTTTACACAAACGTTCTGCTGCCCAACCGGTGATTTGTTTACAGCTGCCCAGGGTTGTACTATGGGTTGTTTACTCACGATGGCTCTGGTTTGTCCTATCGGTGCTTTATTTACAGAGGCCTGGGCAGTCCTACCTGTGCTTTATTTACAGAGGCCTGAGTTGTCCTATCGGTGCTTTGTTTACAGGATCCCTCGGATGTCCTATTGGCGGTGTATTCATGGGACTCTTGGTTGTCCTATTGGTGCTTAATTTACAGCGGATCTGGGTTGTTGTACAGGGCCTGGGTCGTCCTTTCGGTGCTTTGTTAACAGGGGTACGGGGTTGTCCTATCGGTGCCCTGTTAACAGCGGCCCTGAGTCGTCCTTTCGGTGCTTTGTTAACAGTGGCCCTGAGTCGTCCCTTCGGTGCTTTGTTAACAGTGGCCCTGAGTCGTCCCTTCGGTGCTTTGTTAACAGTGGCCCTGAGTCGTCCCTTCGGTGCTTTGTTTAACAGTGGCCCTGAGTCGTCCCTTCGGTGCTTTGTTTAACAGTGGCCCTGAGTCGTCCCTTCGGTGCTTTAACAGTGGCCCTGAGTCGTCCCTTCGGTGCTTTGTTAACAGTGGCCCTGAGTCTTCCCTTAGTCGTCCCTTCGGTGCTTTGTTTAACAGTGGCCCTGAGTCGTCCCTTCGGTGCTTTGTTAACAGTGGCCCTGAGTCTGCTTTGTTAACAGTGGCCCTGAGTCGTACCTTCGGTGCTTTGTTAACAGTGGCCCTGAGTCGTACCTTCGGTGCTTTGTTAACAATGGCCCCGGGTTGTCCTGTCGGCGCTGTCTTTGCAGATGCCCCACTGTCATTTGTCCCACCCTGCTAACACCGTGCACAAAGTCAATGGGGTGCTCTTTGTTCAGCCTGCCAGCCTTATTCCCGTGGACCCTTTGTTACCCCACTCATATAGAAAGGCCTAAAGAGTTTAGGGAGTCGGTAATATATATATTTTTTTTACAAACACCTCTTAATTGTTGGGTTTTAAAAAATCTTCCCCGAGTTACCACTGCACAGACAACCATCAAAGCCCAGCCTTAGATTCAAGAGATGACACACCCCTGCTTTACTCAGTATCCGTGATGCCAGGCTTGCCACATCAAGGCCCGGTGCGCACGGTAAGTAACCCGTGCACAAGGCTACCATGGAGCAATCATGGGCATGGCTTACAGGGCACGGTGTACACAGACCCTGCTCCCACAACAATGCCCTGGTTATTGCTGCTTCACGCCGAGGACGGCTATGGAACGAGAAGCGGCCGCCCCAGACAGAGAGACCTGCTCCGAAGCCCACGGCTTCAGATGACAGACCGAGCCGCCGAGAAGGTAAGCTCGACTCCAGCCGCTATAGCTGCCCCTGTCTGTGCCAGGGAGGCCAGGCGAGGCACTAGCCCCGGTCAGCATACAGGGAGCGGCGAGGGCTCCCGTGCTGACATCCCGGCCGGCATCCATCCGTGCACACACCGGCCTGATGTGTCCTCACAGACCCCGGCACAAGCCTTTGTACACAGACTCCGCTGTCCGTGGACCACTTTCGGCCCCGCACGGACGTGGCTTCAGCCCTCTCCACAGATCACATCCTGGTTACCCACAGAGCAGAGACCCCGTCCACAGACTCTAATGCCCGTGAAGCTCAATCCACGCGCTGCTGTCTCTCCACAGACCGTGATGTGCTTAGATGACATCCTGGTTACCACAGACCAGTGGCAGCACCCCGTCCACAGTCCCAGATGCCCCTGAAGGCTCCCGCTACCAGTGGACACACAAACCCCGCTGCTGCCGTCTCCCCCCGAGGCCCGTGCCCGCGGCCCTCCACCAATGGGGCACACAAACACGTTCGTTACTGGGTCTCATGCATTCGCACAACGAACCGCGGACCCTTAACAATCACAACTGGCTGATACGTCCGTAAACCCCGAACTGCTTTGTTCATGTAAACCCCGATTTCACCTCGACACCCACCACCTCCCTCTCTGATGCCAAGCTCGCCGCGGTCCTTTCAACATTCCGAAATCCAATCCATCTGAAACTTCTGTGTGCGCGTCTTTCCGATACTAAGACATGCACACGGCCCCTGCCCTCACCGACTGACGGATTACAGGTACAGACTTCCGCCCTCAGTCATCGCCCAGGCTCCAAGCTCCCACCACACCCACAGCCCGGGCTGCCACCCTCACCCACAGATGTGACTCAGGGCTGGCACAGGACGTCTTCTCCATTCGTATATTCGCCCATGGAACTGGCCTGCAACAAACTTTTATGTAACTTCGAGCAAGTGTTCCGGCCCTCGACTAAAAGAACCCCAGGTGCCAACTACCTCGAGTGCGCGTCACAGCAACAATCCCATGCTTGTCCGGTCCCTGTTTCAACGTCTGCCCCTTATCGCGACAGTAACACAGCTCTGCCCAGCATCGCCCTAGTAGAAGAGAATCGCGAATCCAGTAGGTCCCCTGAAGCGCACCCAAACATTACCGCTTAAGAACAGTCCCCACCAGCTATGGGAGAACCACGCGCCACATCCATTACCCAAAACACAACAATAAATCGCCCAACCTACTCCCGACACCCTAACACAACAAAGAGAACTGAGAGCCACCAATGAACCTCACGCCCAGCCTCTTCCAGGCCACCTTGCAAACAAACACCTCAGTTGATAGTTGACAATCACACAGCATGCAACCCCCAACTGTGTCCACATTTGAGTCAGGGGACCTCAAAACCTGACAACAGTCCGGACGCACAGACCTGCTCTGACAGCATTTCCTCACCACGGCGCGCTGGGCAAGCTGCCTCAGCGTGGCCCAGGATACAGTGCCGAAGGTCCGGCTCCTGCCCCGTCAACCCACCTCCCACGGTGTGGAGACTCCCTCCTCATCAAGCCAGGGCAGTGCCCGCACCTCACTCCTCAGCTGAACCCCCCCAATGCGCCCTCACAAGGGACCTTCACTCCGGGCTCGCTTCTCTGCGTGCAGCGCTGCCTCAGACAAGGGCCGGCTCTCCAGGCAGAGGTTGGTCCGGTTTGTGACCCCTCTATATGTGGGTCTTGGATCTGGGTGCAACTTCCGGGGTGGGGATGTCTTCTCTCCATGCCTGGACTCCCCTACATCTGCGCCCCTTCTAGTCAGTACCTCGGAAAGTTTACTTAGTGGATGCTGTGAGAGGCTCAGTGTCCCCTACTCCTGGTCGGGAGCGAACAATGAAATTCATTCTCGGTGCCCGAAACCTATTCTTTCAGGGTCAGGACCACGGGTCCCAGCTTCACCCTTGAAGCTATGTCTAGTTACTGTCACTTAGTCTAGTGCTTGGTCTCTATCAGCACTGGCTTCTATGAGCATCTCTCTTCGCCTCCGCAGATGCAGTGTCCCTTCTCCATCATGGGAACTCAGTCAATGGACACTGTCACACAGTCCAGGGACTTGGTCCAGAAAGCCTCCTCCTCAACCACCGGGAGCTCGGTTCGAGCTCTCTTGTAACTCAGTCCTGGCGCCCCTTGCTCAGTTCCCATCACCATCCCTGCACGCTTCCTCTTAAAGGCACTGTGTGCTAGGTCATTCATTTATTGGGCTCAGCCCTGGGCTTTCAGAGGCCCCGCTCCCCCGCCTGAACTCTTTCTCATGCTTGTCCACTGCAGCCCCACCATCCAACTCCTTGAGCTCACTCAGTGCTCAGTCACTCAGACCGGGGGTCTCCCCTCCTCAGTGAGCTCCAGTACCTGCACTCTAACTTTTGAAGGACGCCTGCACACCCTTAACACGTGTGAATCACTCAATGCCCCCTGTCACTCAGTCTTCGGTCCCTTCTCCATGCCTGCGCTCTTTCTCTTACAAGACACCTCTCCATCCCTCACACAAGTGTCCTGTTACTCAGTCCGGCCTCCCTTTCTCAGGTCCCAATATTGGGTGCCTTTGAAGGGTGCCTTCTCCACCCCCTGGAGCTCAGTCTTTGTCTTCGGTCTCGCGATCCTGCCACTGACAGTCAAGTGTACCATCACTCGTATCCCACCCCTTCTTCACTCTTCCTCCTGAAGGGTCTTTGGAGGTTCCCTATGCAGCTCACTCTGTCTTCTGTCACTCAATCCTGCCACTGATATCCAGGTCCCATCACTGATCAGATCTCGTTCCGAGCTGGGTCCCCTCTCCATCCACCGATGCACATCCCCAATGCACCCCACTTCCCCTGCACCCCCTCTTACCTGACATCTTGTACTGCTGCCCGTCCCCGTTGAGGCCGCAGCCGGAGGGCAGCAGCTGGCCGGAGTTGACGACGGAGGCGGCGCACGATCCGCCCAGCAGTCCGTCGATGGAAAAGGGCCCGCCGGCGGCGGACTGCAGCTGGTGCCCGGCGGCGGCCAGCTCGTACACATGGTGGTGGCTGAGCGGGTAGGGGAAGCCCACCATGCCGCCCAGGGAGCCCCCGAACTGGGCGTGCGGGTGCTCGAGGATGCGGCTGTCCATCATGTCCGGGCCGGAGGGGCGGGAGCCTGGAGGCCGGAAGGCGGAAGCGGCGGTGGCGGCTGCTCCTCAGCGGCCGGCGGGAGCGGTGCACAGTGACGGGCCGGCGCGGCCGGGTGGGGACATGCTGCCAGCGCCGGGGCCGCCCTTTACTTTATCAGCAGCACCCTTCCAATAATTAGCCCGGGCTTGGGGAGCGCCCGGGCCAATCACAGGCCCGCCTGGCCGTGACGTCACAGACGGGGCACGCACGCCGCGTCCTCCGTATCGATTGCTAATTATACCTGACATCCACCTCAATAAACAATATCAGAGCTGTCACAACAAGACAAGGGGGGCTTTGATAAGAACTACACGCCCCGCCCGGCTTGAGATCTGACTGATACCCAGTTAAATACTAGCAGCAGCCCGTGCTTGCTGGCTGCGGCCACTCCCCCCCACCACCCCAAGCAGCGGCACTAATAGATTTCCCTTTAAAACACTGGCTGGCGTGTTGTGGGGATTTTTCAGCAGAAATGCTCGACTCTCTGAACCTTTAAAGTGATGTTGCTCCAATTACAGGGAGACATTGAGCGGCAAATAGACTGATGCAATAATAGAGATTCGTCATCCGCTGCTTTTCCCGAGCTGTCACATTGAATTTAAAAGTACAGGCTTCCTCATCTCTGCGCGGGGCCGCCGGAGCATCCTGTACAGTATTTAAGGAGCGGGTTTATGATATTATAGGAGGGGGAGGGAGGGGGGGCTGGGTGAAAGATGTCTTCTCCGAGTATTGATCTATTGACAGGGAGAAAAAAATCAAATATGTTATTAAAAACGACTCTTTTCCGGCTAATTGAACATAGCTGTTTAGTAAGCAGTAAAAAAAAGACATTCGTCGGCTTCCCCGTAATAAGGTTCCCGGTGCAGCGCGATGTATTGTAATTAAATTACATTTCGAGGAAAAGTATGTTTTTTTTTTCTTGCGATAAGTGGCGGGGTGAGCCAACAGCTGTTAAAATAGAATGCAGGGGCAGATGAGGGGCGTGAAGGGGTCACTTTTAAAGTGCAATTTATCTGCCTTTAGGTGCGATTATCACTACCCGAGCACATACATATAATTTTCTATTATAGGCCGAGCATGCCTGTATTTTTTTATTTACTTCCAGCCTCCCGCCGGCCCCTCCTCCGCCGGTTCCGGCTCCATTGTGCTCTGTTCGCGATTTTCTGCCACATTTCGTTGTTATCGGGGGGGCGATCGTTGTTATCTGTCCTGTGCAGAGCCGGGCCACCGCTGCACGGGGACAGATAAGTGCCACTAAACCCACACAGGCTGAGCAGAGCGGGGCAGAGAGTGGGCAGGGGGGCCCGCGGTCCTTTCTGTCTCCCTAATATTTATCCGCACCATCTGAAGGAGTTTAAACTGAATTGTACACCCTGACCCCCCTCGCTCCTAAAGGGGGAACTTTCCTTCTCATCCCTAAACCGAAACCCCATCGCCTGAAAAGGCGGAAAAGATAGAGCAGGAAGACAAAGAAAACGCTTAAAAATGACTTTGAGGGGGTTCGGCAGAAGGAGGATTTTTTTGGGGGGGGGGGGGGGGTGGTACAGTCATTCTGGCTGTCAACAGAAAACACAACAGTTTTCCCCGGTTTCAATATAGAAAGTAAAAATAGATGATTTGCACAACACGCTTTTGTAAAAAAGAAAAGAAAGGAATAAAATAAAATAAGTGTAGTGCGCCTTTAATGTACAGCGCCGCGCGGAAGGGCGCCTCCACACCTGTAATTGAATATCACACAATAAACTGGCGCCTTCCTGTGACCGAATCCAGTTTTATTTTTTAATTATTCGCTCCCCTTTAAACAGGCCGCACTCTCAGGCGGGAGATGCAATCTGGATTTCTTCGGCAAACTGTAACAGTAATAGGAAAATGACTCTGCCGGTATTAATTCCGGGGTCAAGAAGGCCAAGGGCTCCACTTTTCACCATAATTTAATTTCTTTTCTCTATAAATACTAAATGTAAACTGTGTCCGCTGGACCAAGTTCTGCCTCCGGCAAGAAACGCCTCATTTTCAGCCCAGGCTGCGAGAGAGGAATGCGGCGGGGACGTGTTTCTGAATACAGAATGGCAAATCAATCCGGCAAGCATAAAAGGACGACTCTCTCGTCTCTCCCCCCACTCTCTCTCCCTCTCTTTATTATAAAGAATTAATTCGACTTTATTCCCCCCATCTTCTCGAGCTGACAGAATGTTAATTTGAGCTGAAATTTCTCTCGCCTCTCACTCCCTGACCCCTGGCACCCACGGTGGCGTGTTGTAATAACCTGAATCTTTCAACAGAAGCCCTGATAATTGTTACCTTATTAGCATGCAAATTGTTTAATTAATATTATTATGAAGAAGCATATAATCCGTCCGTCACTTGACCCCGGGTCCACTCGGCAGCCTGCCTCCTGAATTTCAATGTCTACATTTAAACCGACTCTGTTTTAACGTCTCAGGGATTCGTGTCTTGGCTTAGCTTTAAAAAAAATCATTGAAAGTGTGTTTTTTTTAGAGCTGCCTTTAATGGCGGGGAAAGCGAGCTTTTGATACAGCCCGGCCTTTATATCTTTTTACACTGCTATCCATCTGAACGCAAATTATGGAAGTCGTTTTATTCTTTTTTTTTTTTTAGTTGGGACATCAAAATTTAATAATTGCTTCCTTGTCAATGACTACTGTAAAGGCGGCTGCTTTAAAGGCTCCCCTTCATTTCTGAGTACCGCTGTTCCAAGCAAACAGCTCGGCGGCTGCATGAAAAGCAGCCCTTGACACGCAGTCCTGGGAGACTCTGCATTTAAATCCCCCCTTTCTACAGCCGAGTGACACTGTCAGATGCTGGCTTTAATTAACTTGATAATAAGACGTACACGGCTCGCGCGCGGGACGGCCGCCCCCCTCGCCTTGTTTCCACTTTTATCACAATCTGGCTGTTTTATCTCCCGCAGCCCTGCCCCCGGCTGGTGTAGGACGGGGTTTGAGTCGAAACGGGGGAAAAAAAACCATACGCGTGGGCTGAGTCTGCTGTGGTACTCTGCAGAGGGGCGTCTCCTCCAGATGTACCCCGATAGCAGGGCGTGAGCACGAGCACCTCAAACTGTGACGTAGTTCATTTCCTCACACCCTCTCCAAGACGGAGTCACTTCGAGAAGTTTGGTGAAGTGTCAAAGTGCAACTTTTCCCCTAAAGTCCACACGCTTTGGTGTGTGACCTGCATTCCAGCTCCCAGGGGTTAGCTCCCAAAATGTCGCATCGAGGGTCTCCGAGCTCTGGTGTAGCCCTGCTCAAGATGGAGTCAACTTTCAGAACTTGACCCCAGCAGCAGGGGCCAAGCTCTGCTTCAAAGTACAACAAGCTCCCACTGACCCAACCTGGCTCACCCGGAATCAAACTGTGACCCGAACGTCAGACGCATAGCACGTCCAGCCAACCATTTAAACTGAGCCTTATCAGAGGCCAATCACACCATGGCCTCTAGCTTGCATCAAACTGGGCCCACTGCTCAGAGCCACAACAACTTTAGCCCAAGGCCTCGTTTTCACCCACCTTTCGGCAATAGTACCGTTAGCCTAATCCTGCACTCATCTCTCCGAGATGTAGGCACCCCCCACCTCAGCCTTTCATCTTGTGGCAAGGGTGTGTGATGTCATGTAGTTTGTCCCCACGCAAAGCATGGGTGTTTTTTATAAAAACAGCAGAAAATAAGCAAACTGGTTGGAAACCTAAAGGATGGGGCCTTCCGCTTGAAAAGTGGGAGTTTACCAAGGGCGAGGCTAGACGAGCCCGCCTTTAGGGCCCGGCCCCCCGGCCCACACCGCGCCGCCATTGGTTCATAGGCCCAGGAGGCTGCCCTATGGGCAGCCATCCTGGGAAGTACTTCCGGGTCAGGGGGCGCGTGACGCACGTCCGGTGGGGGCGTGGGGCAGAGGCCATGACCTATTTAGGTCTGGGTCACGGTCAACTCGGCCTCTTTCCCCGCCTGCGCCGGACCTGATCGCCACTCCCTGTCCGTTAGTCAGCTAGTTTTAATCTTTAAACTTTAAGTTAAACTTAGGTTGCCCAGTAGCTTCCCCGCCCCATAGTCTGACCCCCGAGGACATTGACGGAGTGCCGACGAACCTCGACGTGCAGCGGAGGAGAGAGCGCCGACCGGGTCGCCAGGTGAGGTGCCGGGGTTAGCTGAGGCTGGGGGCGGGCGCGGGTCCGGGGCTTGTTTGACGCCTCCTCCTGCTGCAGCCCGGTGAGGTGTTGGGAGCGGAGAGCGTGGTGCGGGCCCGCGTTCGCCTGCAGCGGCCTTAGGAAAGGGCAGCAGAGCTCCGGCGCCGTCGCCTGGCGGCAGGGTGGGTGTGGGGGCGAGGGAGAAGGGTAGCGGGACTCAGAGTAGTAGGTAGCGGTGCAAAGAAGGTACCATGGCACCCAGGGGGCAGAGCCATAAGCGCAAGGGCAAAGACCCGGAGATTGCGCAGTTACTGGCCTTGCTCCTCCAGAAGTTTAACGGGGACGACGAGTGCAGTGAAGTAGAGTCTGAGGGGCCCCATTCCGATCCGGAGGGAGAGACCCCGAGCATTGCGGAGCGCCCACGCAGGCGTGGTGTTCCGCCCAAAGCGGCGTTCCCTCCCCTGCCCAAGAAACCGAGGGCACAGAATCCTAGGGGCTCACGTGGGCAGAAGAAGACAGGGAGCGGTGGGGGAGCGGGGCTGCCCCCCCCTCCGAGGGTTCCTTCGCCGAGTGCCCCCCCATTGGCGCCGTCCGCACCCGTAGCTCCTCTTCCTGCGCCCCAGGCGCCAGTACTCCCGTGGGCGGCGCCTCTAGCTCCAGTAATTCCGGCTTCTGCGCCACAAGCGCCTGTAATTCCTGTTCCTGCGCCACAAGCGCCTGTAATTCCTTCGCCTACACCACTAGCGCCAGGGGCCCCTCTACCCGCGCCTCAAGCGCCTGTTATTCCCCCAGCGGCACCAGGTGCTCCGGCGATACCCCCGGCCCCGGTGCCTACGGGTGACATCTTGAAGGAAATCTTGGGGGCCATAGCGGCGCTGGGATCTCCCCCGGTGCTTCCTGAGAAGGTCGCAGTGTCCCCACCAGTGGTAGTAAGCCCACCCGCCCAGCCCCAACTCGAGGGCGCTGGGACTGGGGGCGCTTTGGGGGAAATCTTAAATGCCCTGAAGGCGCTCACTCGAGCTCCGGGCGCAGCACCCCCTCTTCCTCCGGTAGCCGTGGCACCGACCTTGGTCCCGGCAGTCACGCCTTGGGTCCCCGGGAATAAGGATGAGGGCCCACTAGGCGAGATCAAGGAGCAATTGGCGCTGTTAGCCAGGACGCAGGCTCTGAATGCCCCGGTGGCCCCATCGGCGGTGGCGGCCCCCGCTTGTGCCCCCAGTACTCCAGGAGGTAAGCCTGAGATGAAGGGCCCGGAGCCCGGGGCGGGAGCGATGGTGGGGGGTGGCCAGGGTTATGTCTTGTCTAAACCAGGCCGCCTGGCTACACACGTATCTCCCGATATGAAGGAAAAAATTTGGAAGGGGGAATTCGTAGATATATTTGCTTTGATTAGGCCCAAGAGAATGGAGGTGGAGAGTAAGGACAAGGAGGGCAAGGATAACTCCTCCAAGGATAGGAGACCGAGGGTGGAAGAATCTATCACGAACTGGCTATTTGGTTTCCAGGTGTTCATCACAGTAGTTATTGAGAAGAAGCCAGAGTTGGCGGGGCCATTGGTGTACTATATGCACAGGATTTTGAAAGCGCACACGACGCATGGAGGGACAGCCTGGCTGGATTATGATAGGGATTTCAGATGGGAGAAGGTGCAGGACCCAGACATGGGTTGGGACCAGGTGGAGGTCAATGTGTGGTTGGAAAGTGTGAATGCCAAAGCATGTGGGTCGCAAAACAATAGACAGCCCTTTCGGACATCCCAGGGGGGACCTGGGGATAAGCGGGGGACATGTTGGCAATTTAACAGGAAGGTGTGCACCTGGCCGCCGGACAAGTGCAAGTTCAGGCACGCATGCTCCTTTTGCGGGCACCCCTCGCATCCCGAATTCAAGTGCATTAAAAAATCCAAGGAACGGGGAGGGGGGGGCAGAGAGGTTAAGCCCTCCCAGCCATAAGCTGCCCACCCCGGTGGACATTGGGAAACTGGTTTTTTGGCTGAATCAGTATCCAGACCGGTTAGCAGCCAAAATCTTGTACTCAGGGTTCTCAGAGGGGTTTCGCATTCCAGCTCTTGGGGTCCCCCCGGTTAGGTTTTGCAATAATCTTTTATCTGCGAGGGCGATGCCTGCGGTGGTTGAGTTGAAGGTGCAGAAGGAGCTTAGTGCGGGGCGTGTAGCTGGCCCGTTCGGGGCCCCCCCGCTCCCAGGCTTTGTCTGCTCACCCCTAGGGGTAGTACCGAAGAAGGAACCGGGGCAATTCAGGATGATCCATAACTTATCTGCCCCCAAGGGAGAGTCTGTGAACGATGCTATCGACCCAACTTTGTGTTCAGTATCTTACTCGTCCTTTGACGTAGCTTTGAATAAAGTGAGGTCACTAGGGCCTGGCGCCATCATGGCCAAGACGGACATAGAATCCGCTTTCCGCCTGTTGCCTGTTCACCCGGAGGATTATCACCTGTTGGGATTCCAACTGAACCAGCAGTTTTACTATGATAAGTGTATGCCCATGGGGTGTGCTGTCTCCTGTAGGTATTTTGAGACCTTTAGTTGCATGCTACAATGGTTGTTCTCTCATAAGACAGGCTGCAGGGAGGTTGTGCATTATTTAGATGACTTCATGGTTATGGGGCCGGCCGCCTCCACGGCTTGTAATCAGGCGTTGGACCAATTGGTGGCCTTATTCAGGGAATTTAATATTCCGCTGGCCCCGGGCAAGACAGTGGGTCCTGATACATGCATGACATTTCTGGGGATTGAAATTGACACGGTGGCGGGGGAATGCAGGTTACCACAAGACAAAGTGAAGTCTTTTTCCCACGCCATTGACGCGGTCTTGGCTTGTACGAAGGTGACTTTACACCAGCTTCAGGTTGTGGTGGGACAGCTAAACTTCGCCCTCAGGATCATCCCCATGGGACGCCCCTTTTCTAGATCTATTGCCAGGGCGATGGTGGGCCTAACACAGAAGCACCACAGAGTGCGCCTACGGGCCGAAGTAAAGGGTGATTTGAGAGTGTGGCGAGATTTCTTAGCAAATTTCAATGGCACGGTTGTCTGGCCGTCCGCCCCGGTGTCCAACTCTGAGTTAGGATTATTTACGGATGCGGCAGGCAGCGTTGGCTTTGGGGCTATCCTCGGGCCTAAGTGGTGCGGGGCGGAGTGGCCGGAAGAGTGGCACAAAACAGGTTTGACAAGAAATGTAGCCTTTTTGGAGTTGTTCCCCATACTGGTGGCGGTGTCTGTTTGGGCAGAGCACTTCAGGAACAGATCAGTGATATTCTGGTCAGACAACATGTCTGTGGTTGAAGCCATTAACCGGCAGGGGGCCACGTGTAAGAATGTGCTGAGATTGTTGAAACGGTTGGTGTTGGCATGTTTGAGGTTGAATTTAACGTTTAAGGCAGCACACATTCCAGGGGTCGACAATCATGCTGCTGATGCTTTGTCTCGTTCCAAGCTGCAGGAGTTTCGGAGGTTCCATCCGGCAGCGCAGGATCAGAGGACGGTGTTCCCACCATCACTGTGGAGGATTGGAGCCCCGCTTTAGCGGGGCTGGTAGGTGCCTCATTGAGTGACCGCACTCGGAAAACGTATCAGCAGTGTTTTTTGTATTACAGGACATTAGTGCAAGAGGCGGGTTTCTCATGTTGGCATTCTGATCAAGCTATGTTTCACTTTCTGCAGCACATCTATGACCAGGGCAAGTCGCTCTCTTATGCCAGGACGCACGTCACTTCTGTGGGTTTCTTTGCTAGATTAGCGGGCCTGTATGATCCAGGGATGTCTTATGTAGTCAAGAGAGCTCTGACTGGGTGGGCCAGGAGGGAAGGCCCTAAGCGGGACAGTAGGAGGCCCCTGGACGTGGGGACTCTGAGGAGGATGCTAGACGCCCTCCCTAGACGGTGCACGTCGGCCTTTGAGAGCACGTTATTCTCTGCAGTCTTCTCGTTAGCCTTTTATGGGGCATTTCGTCTGGGGGAGATAGTGGGGTCCTCTCGCGTTGATCATAATGGGGGGCTGCAGTTTGGGGACCTCAATCTTACAGCAGGGACCATGGAGGTATGCCTCAGAAAGTCTAAGACCGACCAGCTGGGTAAAGGTGCCTGGATCCAGTTGGGCTCTGCGCCTGATGCGCCTGTGTGCCCGGTAGCCTGTATGCGGGCATACCTGGCCATCCGCCCTGGGGAGAAGAGTCAGGCCTTGTTCATTCATGAGGGGGGTGAGTGTGTCTCGCAATACCAATTCAAGGCTGTACTACGGGAGGCTCTGGGTGACCTGGGCCTTGGGGATTCGGGCTATTCATCCCATTCATTCAGGATAGGCGCTGCCACATTGGCGGCAGGGGCAGGGTTTTCTTCCAAGGCGGTGAAGAAGGTGGGCCGTTGGTCGTCCGACTGCTTTAAAAGATATGTAAGGCCCGAATTGTTATGACGTCGTGTATTGCCATGCCCATGCCTGACTTTTCTATTTCCTCTCCGATTACTAGTATGCCAGGGAAGGTGGTGTGGGTATTGGGACACTCGTTCGTTCGACGGGCAGCGGTGCGACTGCGGCAACGGCGAGTGCGGAAGCCACCCGGGCTGGCAGGGACGGAGTTTTTGTGGCATGGTGTGGGAGGAATGCGGATTCGGCACCTGCGACGGTTGGTGGAAGACATCAAGGGGCGCGAGAGGCAGTCTCCCGCATTGGTCATCTTACACTTGGGCGGCAACGACATGGTCGACAGGGGCCGCCTCGCAGTCAAAGAGGCACTACTTACGGAAATTGCTTGGCTGGGGCGAACCTTCCCCCAGGCCAGGATAGCATGGTCATGCATGATCCCACGACGATGGTGGGGCAATGGGATCCGGCCGTACCCGGTGAACGTGTCTGTGAGGCGTCTCAACGGAGAATTGGCAAAGATGTGCTCAGGAAAGGGCCGCTTGCTACATCTCCCGCACAGGATGATCTCGGGATCTGAAATGTTTCACCAGGACGGGGTGCATCTGTCGGACATTGGTATGGATGCTTGGATTCAAGGCATTTGGTCATTTGTGCTGAACTTGGCGGCAGGGGGGAAGGGCGACGGACCTGAGGGCCCTAGTCTCCCTTGTGGCGGAAAAGAGACATTTGAACACTGATAGACTGCAAAAATGGAGTGGAGTCCGCCTTGCGCACTCCCTACGCCAGCACTGAGGGGAGAGAGGGTAAGCTCTCCGCAGGGGGATGGAGACCACCGGCTGGGGAGGCAAGGGCGTCAGGTACGAGCCTCATAGCAGCGTGGTGGATGAGAGGTGGGGCCCTGGAAATGGCGGACAAGGACCCGAGGGCTGGGGCCCATCGCTCGTGGGGCGCAGGTGGGTGGCACCTGGCGCGGGCATCGTACTTGGGGGATGCGAACCTAAGGGCCCCTTGGTGCTGGGGGAAGCAAGAAGTTATGAGCAAATAAATACAAGTTGAAACGTATAATAAAGTTGATGAAGAAGAGTTGATAATAAAGGAAGGAGGTTGCTCATAATTTGAGATATGTATAAACGATTTACTTGTCATGTTTATGAAGTGTAATTAAACATGGCCTTTTAAACCCACCTGTTCTCAAGTGCTTGTTTTGGTGGGTAGGCGGGTGTGGAGCATGCTGGGGGATCCGGGGCCTATACCAAGGGCGAGGCTAGACGAGCCCGCCTTTAGGGCCCGGCCCCCCGGCCCACACCGCGCCGCCATTGGTTCATAGGCCCAGGAGGCTGCCCTATGGGCAGCCATCCTGGGAAGTACTTCCGGGTCAGGGGGCGCGTGACGCACGTCCGGTGGGGGCGTGGGGCAGAGGCCATGACCTATTTAGGTCTGGGTCACGGTCAACTCGGCCTCTTTCCCCGCCTGCGCCGGACCTGATCGCCACTCCCTGTCCGTTAGTCAGCTAGTTTTAATCTCCCACCCACCCGTCCCTTGAGGCAGTGATTTGAAGGGTGCGTTGCGGAAAAGAGACATTTGAACACTGATAGACTGCAAAAATGGAGTGGAGTCCGCCTTGCGCACTCCCTACGCCAGCACTGAGGGGAGAGAGGGTAAGCTCTCCGCAGGGGGATGGAGACCACCGGCTGGGGAGGCAAGGGCGTCAGGTACGAGCCTCATAGCAGCGTGGTGGATGAGAGGTGGGGCCCTGGAAATGGCGGACAAGGACCCGAGGGCTGGGGCCCATCGCTCGTGGGGCGCAGGTGGGTGGCACCTGGCGCGGGCATCGTACTTGGGGGATGCGAACCTAAGGGCCCCTTGGTGCTGGGGGAAGCAAGAAGTTATGAGCAAATAAATACAAGTTGAAACGTATAATAAAGTTGATGAAGAAGAGTTGATAATAAAGGAAGGAGGTTGCTCATAATTTGAGATATGTATAAACGATTTACTTGTCATGTTTATGAAGTGTAATTAAACATGGCCTTTTAAACCCACCTGTTCTCAAGTGCTTGTTTTGGTGGGTAGGCGGGTGTGGAGCATGCTGGGGGATCCGGGGCCTATACAATGTTTTTTTTCCCCACGAGATTTCCCTTTTCAGAATTTGTACAAGAATTCAGAGCTCTGGTGTCGATTTCGTTCCCACCTCTACATAAGCCAGCCAGTCGCGACAAAAATCAAGATATACGCTCGTAAATGAGCGCATCGTGGTGTATAAATTCATAAGAAAACAATCGAAGAAAGGTATGAACCCCCTATAAAAAGCGGTCAAGTTACTCATAATAACATATGCCTGTGATGAAAACTAAGTGAGCGCATAGGCATGGGGGTAATGAAAAACTCCACGAGAATGGGTCGATCATACATTGGTTATAAACAGCTCACCCGCCAGTTGTCAGAACTAACTTTTCTGGCCTAGCCCTGCTTCATAAAGGGTTAATCCCACAGAGCCTTCCAAGCTGGGCTTCAACTTGTGACCACATGTTCAAGGCTTCTGTCCCTATGTGGCACTATATGTTTAAACATGTGGATTGACTCCGAGAGCTTTCTACTTCTTCCAATGACAAGAACCCCGCTAAATACTTTATTCCCAAACCCCCCTCATCTATATATGTTTCAGAAGCGTGACACCGTTTTCAGAGCATGGTTTCCGAACATTAGATTTGCATTACCCCCACTTCCAGCTAGACAAACTCTACATAGGCCAGAATTACCCATGTGAGGGGAATTATCCCACGGGGAGCAAGTAGAGGGAAGGTTTATGATTGCATGAACGACTGAGAGGAAGACAGGGAAACACTGGTATACCACACATGTGTAGCCTGTGTCAAACATTTCTCCCAGAGTCTGGAGTTGTAGGGACCACTAACCGCTTCGATTGACCAGTGTTCTAGGTGCTAGGTCCGCAGTGCAAAGCGTGCCACCCAAACACTTCAAGACCTTCTGGGGTAGCTTGGTTGAGAGTCAAAGGCAGGCTATTGGGTGGTACTCTGAAGATAAAACTAGGGACAGTGTAACACTCAGACAACCACAATAAAGATGGAGTGCCCGGCCAGATGTATTAGTTTGCGAATTAAATAAAACATGGCATTTCTATGCATAAGAAATAAAAAAAAAGAATGAAAACTAAACATAGAACGCTGGTACGTTCTAACCCCAAATCTGTTCGTGTTTTCCTTTTGTTCTTAGTAAAGTTCAGTCTTAAACAACTATTCATAGACAACAGTAATGGTGATCCGCCATGCAGGAAACAGCCAATAATATTCCATTCAGCTTCAGGACCATGGATAGCGCAGGAGCTGTATCGAGTGCTGAAATAGTATAACTGAACCTGTGAAAATGTTACTGCGTGCTTTTAAACATAACTATTTTGGCTTCCGCTGGGTGGGTTTTGAGGTGGTTTGTGGGGATCTGTTCCTCTAGACGTGCTCTACCAACCACACTGAACCCTCCAGCCACCTGTGGCTCACACTGGGGATCAGGGTCAGAGGCTGATCACAAGGTCCTGTAGGCCTGGTTCTCCTTCTTGACCTGACCTTGTTCTCCTTCTTGGCCTTTACCAACCACACTGAACCCTCCAGTCCAAGACATAGGACCAATCATTCTCTAGGCCCTCTTGAGGGTCAGCAGGTGCTCACGCTGGGGATCAGGGTCAGAGGGTCCCCACAAGGATTCCATAGACCCGGTTCTCCTTCCTGACCTCTCAGCAGTTGGTGGTAGTTATTTGTCCTATCAGCACAGATCTGGATTCCTCTTCTCAATTACATCCTCCTGTAGGGGTGCATTTCCAGCACCCTTATGCACAGTGAGTTGACCTTCTTTTCCCTAGATACAGGAGCAGCATCTCCACCAGGGTTAGGATCCAAGACCTGTGTACAGCCCCTAGCCAATAGACAGGTGGGCTGATGACTTCACAAGGTGGCACTACTCTTGTGGATGCAGGGAAGCAATTCCTTGGATCCAGAAGGCACTGCTCTTTCTTTCAGGTGGCCTTCAGCTCTCCCTCCAGGGCCTTTCATAAGGTCTGTCCCCAACCTGAAAAGGAGGCGAGTAGTCAAACATCTCAGCCCTGGCAAACAGAAGACTTCGCTTGCTTACTGCTGTCTAGGGCCTGGAACTCATAAATGAGAGCCTGAGAGCATCTGCCCAGTATTTATTCATGGCTCGCAGATATCGATGTTGTCGCGTCCTCCCCAGCCTGGGTGCCCACCAATGACTACGACACACACGGAGCTTAGTATTACACATTTTTATTCTTCTGCATGTAACTGTGAACTCAACATATGGCCTGGTATCACCGTGGCCTCCCCTTAAATGGACACTTGACTCACCTCCAACAACAGGTCCTTCCTGCCCTGACGTAGGTAGACACTAAAAACGCCATTCTTCTTTGGGTTAGGGGTCGTGAATCCCCGTCCGTATTTATTCAAATCATATGAAAAATTCACAGTTAAAAACACACAACACTTTCATGATTGTACACAGTAACCCATAATATTTACAACTTTGTTTACATTCGTTTGATGACTAGTCTTAACAGAGAGACAACTACATAACATTTCCTAACCACATCTAGACTTGTGTCTGCGTGTCCTCAAATTGGCCCTTCGAGTGAGATCAAGACTGGTCCCAGTAGTGTCCCTTGCTCCAAAACCTCTCTTCCCTGGCAAAGGAACCTGGATGGGTCCCTCCTTAGGAGAGGACCCCACCTGTCTGCATCCCCTCCTGGGGTACACTTGTGCAGGGGCATGTCTGCCTGCCAGGATGCCTACCCCGGTCACCCCCTACACCCATCATTATCCCCCCAAGGGCCTGTGCTAGCTTGGCGTCCATTACCCCTGCGTAGAGGTTAGCCAGAAGGACCTGATGGCAGCATTCACTCCAAATAACTCACACCCTTGCAACTTCTATTTGAATAGCTGCAAGCACCCATTGGAGGGCAATGTGACACCACTGTTAAGTTTATCTAAAAGAAAAAAGGATGCCTTATATGGACCCAAACAGTCCCACCAATCATGACTTCACCAGCCACATGCCAGCAGAGTTCACCTACTATCTGACCTCCCCCCAGAATGGTCATGTTACAGCAGACAATGAATTAACCATGGTAGCAGGTTCTCTAGGAACATTTCATTACCAATCTTTGACAAATGAACTCCGTCCTGTAGGAGAAAACGCTCCCTTTTTCTGCAGCCATGAAGAATGGACAGCAGCCTTGATGAACTGAACAGCTTACTAACTTTATTATTTACTCGCTTAACTGAGTCATTGAGCACCCTGACCGATTTACCACCCCTGCACTGCAACCGTTGGATGATTTGAGACCATGCCAGCACTGATTGAGGAAATTTCTTTGCAAGCCAACCTATCTCAGTGATCAATAGTTCAAAGAATTACCTCCTGCCAATGAGCACCGAGATTCACTCCAACGATCCCAGAGGCGGGTAATCCTTGTGCAGCATTATGTCCAGTGAAGCTCTCAAATGGGCCAAATGTAGCAGTCCGCAAAAGGACATACGGTAACCTGCCTGGTGAGTCCTGTCCGCGAAACCTTCTGCAAAATAAATGTCCATAGTACGCCGTACATAAGAGTGACCTAGCACTAGCACTTTTGTAATCTCTGCCACCTCCAAGTTCAGCTTACTAACTTTTTTCAGTCCACTGGGCAATGGACATCTCATGATTGTGATTGTAGATGAATACTCACAAACTCCATTAATTGAATATCTTTCATCTACCACTCAAGAACGGGTCAATAACTACTATCTCCCAGGCATGCCTCGGGAGTTCTAACGTATTCAAGGTGAGTAGTTTTTGTAAAAAGGCAGTTGCATAGATGACAGGATTTCATTTCTTTTCAACCGAGTCATCAAGATAAGGAAACCAGACTTGGTCTCGGAGAGCTTGTTTTGTGGTAACGATTCCACGATGTCCTTTGTGGGCCACTACAATTAATTTCTTTCATAGACTCTCAGGAATCAGGATTCTCAACCCTCATAGTATATAACTCCCTCCTGAGTTATGGAAAGTTCATCCTTGACATTTTTGTATTTTTGATATTCACCGATGTAGGAAGCTGGCTCTCTATGTGATATACCAATAATTCTTTATATCGTGTAAAGAGTCCAGAGAGTCCCCTAGAAGTGTACTGAGCTCAATGTAGATCCAAAGGGTTCTATTTGTGGTTGTGTGGTTGAACAACCATATGCCTAACACAGAGGAGTGTAAGACATTTGTTATACACACAGTGACTAATAAATGACACACGACTCAAAAAGGAGACCCACACCAATTTTATAAAAAAAAATTCTTTTTAGATTTATTTTAAGACAAAGATGTAAATTCAAAGGTAAGTACCTTTAAAAAAAAATACTGTTCACTTTAAAAAGTAGACAGTGCTATTTTTCAGTTCAGCAATGGTAACCTATGGGAGGAATAGAGGAATGCAGTTTTGAAGGTAAGTACACGACTTACAACCCCAGTCTTCGGAGATTCAGGTCAACGTTAGGCAAGGTTCATATTAGTACCAAGAGTGCACCACTAGCGGCCAGGGGCAGCTGGGTGCAGAGGTCAAAGTCGGGGTCGGGCACCCAATGTTAACCAATGGAGATTGGGGTGATCGAAGTTGCTCTGCTCATAGGTAAGTAAAGCATTGTCCGAGGTCAATCTCTGGGAGTTGAGGTAAGTACAAGGGTGCCACAAGGCAGCACCAAACTTGCACCCTCAGTGGCACAGGGACAGCCAGGTGCAGTGTGCCAACACAGCATCAGGCGTCCAATGCAAATAAATAGGGGGGCTCGGTTTTGGAGAAAGGCTTGGGCCAGGAGGCTGAGTGAAGAAAACTCACAGCTGCCCAGGTAAGTTCTGATGCTAGGGGTGTAGTGACACCATTGGTCAAGCTCCCCAAGGCCCAGAGTCTTCGGGTGCAGGGGTGTCCAAGACGAGTCGACTTATGTAGCAAGGGCAAAAGGCAGAAGACAGGCCGGCAGGGCTGGCGCCAAGCCAGTCATTGCTTCTTCTTCGTACTTGCTGGTGCGACTCTTTGGCAGCCTCGCTTCATTGGCCATCAGGAATCTGATTTTAGGGCCTGGGGGTGCCACCTAAATACTAGATTTAGATTTAGTTATAGTAGAGTGAGAGGTAGGGACCAATGAGTTCCTTACCTGGGGTGTGTACAACCTCTTTTAAGCCACCCTCCTGTGGGAAGGTGCTATAGTCCTAGCCCTGATTGGATAAGTCCCACCATCTTCAAGATGGGGGGCACTGAAAAATGTGTTTCACTATGCCTCCAGCACCCGAGGGGAGGAGTTGGCTAAGGGGGGGGCACACTTCCTGTTCTTACAAAGTTTTCCCACCAGTTCTCTCGCCAAAAGTGGGGGTTTGAACCGGGGGCTGGGGTTGCATTACAAAGGCAGCAAGGTATTTGAAGCTTCCCTCTCGAGCATTGTGCCTGTCTGGGGGAGGAGATGTGACACCTCCGCCCAGTATGGGCCTTGTTTCTGGCCTGAGAGAGAAAAAGCTCTCAACCCAGGGGTCCAGAAACATGTCTGATGGTGGCAGGCTGCCTAAAGCCAGTCAGAGACCACACCAGAGTTGGTAGGTTTTCAGGGGGAACCTCTGAGGTGCCCTCTAGGTACATGTTTGAATAAATCCAACACTGACATCAGTGTGGCCTTATTAAGAGGAGTTGTTTGGTACCAGACACTCATGGGTTCAGTGAAGCCATCAGGTTGCTGGGGAACTCGAGTTATAGAGTTTCCAGCCAATGTATTCTCCATGGTTCACTGACACTTACAATATTAAGAATAGACTTTTAAAAAAAAAAAACTTTATTTTTCAGTTTTTGCGCAATAACATTAAAAAGGACAGCATTATTAGCACGTAGACATCTCATTACAACATCTGTTAAATTCTCATAGTGTGAGCAAAGGTGTGAGCACATAAGCATGGTAATAGCATATCATTATCAGCAGCAGTCTGGGCAGTGTCTTGGAGCCTGACATCAATACATGCTGTGGTACAGATTACATAGGTGATTGGTCCATCACTCGCCAACAACAGAACCCCACAGGTTACAGTCTTGCAGCTGTCTACAGTTTGAAACGCAGGGAGCGCTAACCGTGCACATCTCAGTGTTAATCATGAATTGTCCCATCCCCTCCCTCCCCACCCTCATCTTCTGTATCTGTGTGCTCCCGTGGAAGCAGATATGTCTGTAGGGGTCCCCATATGTCTTTGGGCCTAGAGGGTATTGGTTGTGTTTCAGCGTTTATGCCAACCTGCTCCTGACAGTACGTCATATCACTTAACCATTCCTTGAATTTTGGAGCCCTCCCCCTCTCCCATATGCATGCAACTATTCGTTTAGCCAAAAATAACGCAGTATCAATGAATTTCCTGATACCCTTAGGTATATCTGCTGTGTAACCTAAAAGCATAGTGAGTGGGCTTCTCTCAAATCTCGTACCCAACATAGTCTCCAAGGCGGTATGTACCTGTTCCCAGTATTGCTCTATCTGTGGGCAATCCCACGCCAGATGATAAAACCCGGCACCCGGACATTTGCAGCGTTCACAGCGATCTGTGTCAGAGAGCTTAAATCTAAATTTCCTAACAGGTGTATAGTATGTTCTATGTAGAAATTTGTAATGTATGATCTTAAATCTACAGCTGGATGTAATGCGTCCCGTTATCTCACAGCAATACTCCCATTGGTCATCCGTTATTTCCTGTCCTAGGTCCTCACTCCAGTGTTGTCTGGACGAGCTCAGTATGGCTGGGGCGTGATTACGGAGGCTGTTATATATTCCCGACACCAAATGTTTGCCGTCAGTGCTACTCAATAGAACTGTCAGTGGTGGTAGAGCTTCAGGCTCCCGGAAATATTCAGATATAAAGGCCTTCATGCCTTCCCGTAGTCGTATATAATAAAACATGTCTAAGGGGCTCTGCTCGGCATCTCCGAAAAACTGTTCCATCGTACGAAATTCTCCGCTGAAGAACAAATCTCCCCAAGTCGCCAGCCAGAGTCTCCTGCATAGTCTCTGAAAGCCAGTTTCCTGTATCACAGACACCATGGGGTGATACGTATGGGGCAGTCGAGGCGCATACAATATGGGGAGCTGCAGTTTGTGCCGTATCCTCTGCCAGGCATCAATGGTGCATAATACTGTGGTAGGCGGTGTCTCCAGAGCCGTAGCAGGTCCATGAACAATCCCGCTCAGTGGTAGGGGCTGCACAATCCAATCCTCAACCGCTATTTGTGGCATATACTTTATCGGTCAAACCCAATGGTAGAGGTAGTTAGTGCGCCTGGGCAGTAAGATAATATGTTTCTAAATCAGGGATATCAAAGCCCCCTTTGCTATACGGTTGTGCCATAACCGCCCACCGCAGCCTCGGTTGCTTCCCACCCCAGACTAGTCTGATCAGTTCCGATTTTATCGTTTGAAAAAGAAAGCTCCGGGATAATACGGTATATTAAGGAAGAGATATAAAAATCTAGGCAGCACAACCATTTTGATCAGCGAAGCCCTACCTGCCATAGAAAGCGGCAATGCAAGCCAGCGGGTAACAGTGTGTAGTGTTTACATAAATACTTGTAATCATACAAGCGCGAGTTCAAGCGCGTTCACTCGCGCTTGACTCGTGCTCACATTCATTCCAGACACACAACGACAGTATGCTACTCGCGCTAATGTTTATATGTAAATACTCCTCGTGACATGTTATTGCTCAAATGTAAGGTCTCGCTATGTCATACAGTTATAACATGTATTGTACAGTACAACTGCCACTGTGTACAGTTACCGTTTACTTTATGGAGCTTACAGTTGTGCTCAGGGAATGCTCCTTTACTTTACCAATAAACTTGGTACCTTAATCATAATCTTTGTGGAGTATTACTCAACAATTTGGCGACGAGGACAGAGCATCCAGAACCCAATTAGGAACATTTCCTGGTTGATTTATCCATAATTTTACTTTTACTACAAATTGATTTACCTTTGAGTCTAAACAGACGGAGTCTATAGTTTCAAGCATTCAGCGCTGTTACCTTACAGAGAACAACGAACGGAGTCTAAACAGACGGATTCTACAAATTCAAGCATTAAGCGCTATTACCTTACGGAGTGCGTCCTTGCTGCTGTCCTTCTCTACAGCCATTACATTGCGGAGGACATCGTGACAACTGTTTTCATCTACAACTGTGAGTGATCTGTCTGCGCAGCCACGCATGAGCGATTTTAGACAGAAGCGGTTGTTCCTCCACGCCTGAGAGTAGTTTGTTTGCGCAACTGCGCACGAACGATTTTGGGCGGAAACAGTTATTCCGTTTCCTCTCAGACGCTACTCTCCGTCTAATGTGAAAACAAAAGAGGTGACTTCGAATCCCTTAATCTACTTCCTGCAAGGCAAATTAAACAGCAATACTCAGCTTATCGAAGACAGTTTGAGACACTCCAAAAGGTACTGTGAATAATACAGAGCTACGCTCGTTTTCTTTTTTTTCTCATTTGAATTCATCTAATAACCCATTTTTAAACTTTAACATAATTTTAAACTGTGACATAAATTTTTGAATATCCACCATCTCATCACACCACTATGTGTGCCCAAGGATATACCCTCTCACCACCACAAAGTTATTGGTCAGCTGGTGGCTCCCCATGTATGCCTTGGATAGAGTGGAAAGCTTACTTTTTAAACTATATAGAAACATTAGATGCAAATGGAAAAATGAAAGCCCCAGAGAAGAAAGGCATTTTTCTACACTGCCTAGGACCAGAAGGATTAAAAGCCTTCAATCAACTACCTGCATCACAAGCAAGTGGGGACATGAATGTTTTTGATAAAGCCATATATGATTTTGATAAATATTGCTCCCCCAAAGTATGCATTGGAATTTCTAGGTATAAATTCTTTCAGAGGAAACAGTTAAGTGAGGAAACTGTTGATAATTTCATTTCTTCTTTAAAAACTTTAGCATTAGATTGTAAATTTGGTAATTTACAAGAAGATTTTATTAGAGATCAAGTTGTTATGCATTCCAGTAACGACACCATACAAGAAAGACTGTGGATAAATGGTGATGAAAATCTAGATTTTGTAGTATCCATAGTCAGGAAAGCAGAACTTTCCTGTAGGAGTGCGCAACAAGTTAAAGAAAAAAGCACTTCAATTAGTAGAGAAGTGGTTTCAAAAATTAATCACAAATATGATAATAAAAATAAAGATTTCTCTAAGAAGAAACAAACACCTTTCTCAAAAGGAAACTCTGAAGATCTTAAAGGTAATTTAAAGTGTTTTAGGTGCAATAGTAAATCTCACCTTGCCAATAACAAAATGTGTCCAGGTTTGAAACAAAAATGTGCGAATTGTGGCCTAGTAGGACACTTCACTTCTGCCTGCAGAAAAGGTAAAATTAATCAAAAAGTGAAGTGTATTGAAGTAAGTGACAACAGTGATGATGATGATTATACTGATGACTCTAACAAGTGCTCTTATATTTTGAACATAAAAGATTCTACAGTTCTAAATGTAAATGACTCTATAAAGAAAAAACCTTTATGTGACATGGTCATTGGGGGTGTAAAAATCAACATGTATGCTGACTCCGGATCTCCTTATTCTATCGTATGTGAGTCAGTCTGGAATAAATTATTTGTACCCAGACTAAGCAGTCACTTAGAGAAGAGTGACATCAATCCTGAAGGGTATTCTGGTGGAAGAATTGATATACTAGGATTCAGAACCTTAGTGTTCAGATTTAAAAACAGAAAGTGCATCACCAAATTATATGTTTCAAAGAAAGGCCCCTCAGTGCTTAGTTGGTTTGACTGTGGTAAGCTAGACATAGTGCTGGATCCTAATAGTCCTAATCCAGTGATGTTAATTGATGAACAAAATGGAATATCTTCTCTAATGTTAAATAAATTTCCTAATGTTTTCTCCAAGGACATCGGAAAGTTAAACAATTTTAGGCATGAAATTCGTTTAAAAGAAAATGCTTGTCCGAAAATACACAAAGCTAGAAACATACCCTTTGCTGTCAGGGATGAAGTTAAAAAAGAACTAGATACATTAGTAGAGCAAGGAATTATAAATAGAATTGAATCATCTGAATGGGTTTCGCCCATAGTAGTCGCTAGACGGACCAATGGCAGAGTTAGGTTATGTATTGATCTTCGCCATCTTAACAATAATATTATAGTTGATCAATTCCCTCTTCCCCGCATCTCAGAAATGTTATCTGTTGTTAGTGGTTCAAATTTTTTTTCTACTATTGACTTGTCTGCAGCGTATCATCAGATAGAACTAATTGATAAAAGTAAAGATTTAACTGCATTTATTACACCTTTTGGATGCTTCAGGTTCAATAGGATGCCATTCGGTTTAGCATCAGCAGCAGCAATCTTTCAAAGAGTTATGCAAGACATTTTAAAGAATTGTAAAAATGTCATATGTTTTCAGGATGACATTTTAATATTCAATGAAGACAAAGACAAACATATAGCTACTCTAGAGGAAGTTTTAAGTGCACTTAATTCACATGGTCTTACCATTAAACATGAGAAATGTAAATTTGGTGTTCATTCAGTGAATTACCTAGGACATGAACTCTGTGAAGAAGGTATCAAACCTAAACCATCACTTTTGGAAGCCATTGAGTCCGCCCCTCACCCTCAATCTAAAGATGATGTAAGGTCCTTTTTAGGTTTAGTCGAGTTTTACGCTAGATATGTGCCAAATTTTTCATGCAGGACATATAATATAAGACAGTTGATTAAAAACAGAGTTACCTTTGAATGGACGGATGAGTGTGAAAAAGAATTTAGTGATGTGAAGAATGCTATCTGTTCTGCAAATGCACTCACTTGTTTTGATCCTTCCTTACAAAACATCATAACCACTGATGCTAGCTCAAAAGGTTTAGGTGCAGTGTTTACTCAAAAAAATAATAAAGGAAAAGAAGTAATTGTTGCACACGCTTCCAGAGCACTTACAACTGCTGAAGAAAAGTATTCCACTATAGAGAGAGAAACTTTAGCATGCGTTTGGGCTTTGGAACATTTCAGAGTGTTTGTATGGGGTAAAGAATGTACTCTGAGAAGCGATCACAAACCTTTAGTACGACTTCTCACCACAGAAGGTATGCTACGAGCTTCAGCACGCATTGCACGCATGACTATGCGGCTACAAGACTTTATTTATATTATACAATACCTACCTGGTAAAGACAATGTTTCTGCTGATTTTTTATCTAGAATGCCATTACCCATTCAGGAAGATTTACATAATGAATGGGATGATTTTCAAATAGCCATGATTCATGATGAGGGTCCTATTCCCATTGATCAAGCTTTGTGGAAAGAAAAATTTGAAAATGATGAAACTTTAAAGAGTGTTGCAGAATATATATCGAGTACTTGGCCTGGAAAAAATTGTTTAAATTCAGAATTGAAAAGTTTCTGGGAAGTAAGATCAGAACTTTCATGTTATGAAAACATAGTTAAAAGAGGAGAACGCATTATTCCACCAGTTGAAGTAAGGAAAATTATAGTTTTACAGAGTCATGAAGGACACAATGGAATGGTCAGAACCAAACAACAAGTCAAACAATTATTTTGGTGGCCAGGTATGGACAAGTTCATTGAACGTATAGTTAGAAATTGCATTGTATGTGCGAATTCAGACAAATCTTTAGTTACACTTAAACCTAATATGGGTACACACACCATTCCTAACAATCCTTGGGAAACCATTGCAATTGACATCATGGGCCCCATTGGTTGTGAATCTAAGTTTATCATTGCAGCTATTGATATTTTTTCAAAATGGCCAGTTATCAAAATTGTTCAGAAAATAGATACAGATTCAGTACTATGTTTTCTTGACAGAATTTTCATTGAAGAAGGTTTACCAGTGAGAATCATCTCTGACAATGGTGTACAATTCAACTCAAAAAAGGCAAATGACTATTTTACAAGACTTGGGATTACTCATTCCACTACTTCTTTATACAACCCTGGTGGGAATGGAGTGATAGAGAGATTCAATAGGGTTCTTAAAAGTGCTATACAACTTACTGATAATGATGATAAGAAGTGGGAAATTGAAATATTCAAAAAAGTTTGGATGTATAGAACAAACATGAATTCCATGACTGGGTATTCTCCTTTTGAAATCATGAGAGGAAGAATTCCCAGAACTAAAGTGAACCCGTCATGGTTAGTCAATTCTACTTCTACAAATATTGACTTAAACAAGGTTAAAGAAAATCCTATTCGTACTCATTGCATAAATAAAAAATATTTTGATGAGAAATGTGGTTCAAAAAAGGATCCAATAGTTAAAGTAGGTATGATGGTAAAAGTAAAGAAACCATGGAAAGTTAAGAAAGGAGAAAGTATATTTATGGGTCCTTACAAAGTTTCAGAAATATTAAAAAATTCGGTGAGATTATCAAATAACAAAGTATGGAATCTCAGCAGAATTGCAATCCTAAAAGCTGATGAAAATGTGTACTGTAAAGATTTCATACCAAAACTTCCTGATTCGTCATATTTAGATGAAGATTTAGATATAGATATAACTAATGACAATATACCTGTAAATCAAAGTTGTTCAAATACTTGTAACAATGATCCCAACACTGACATTATACCTTGTTGCTCAAACAATAACAATATCAGTCAAAGTACTGATGTCCAACAAGATATTTCTCTAACCAAAAGAATTACAAGAAAACCCAAATGGTTATCAGATTTTGTTGCTTATATAGTGAAGAAAGTTTAAAATTTTTATCTGTGTTTTATTTATAAAATTTTTCAATCTATAAGGAGGGAAGGTGTGTAGTGTTTACATAAATACTTGTAATCATACAAGCGCGAGTTCAAGCGCGTTCACTCGCGCTTGACTCGTGCTCACATTCATTCCAGACACACAACGACAGTACGCTACTCGCGCTAATGTTTATATGTAAATACTCCTCGTGACATGTTATTGCTCAAATGTAAGGTCTCGCTATGTCATACAGTTATAACATGTATTGTACAGTACAACTGCCACTGTGTACAGTTACTGTTTACTTTATGGAGCTTACAGTTGTGCTCAGGGAATGCTCCTTTACTTTACCAATAAACTTGGTACCTTAATCATAATCTTTGTGGAGTATTACTCAACACAGTGTCCTTGAGTTTCATCACAGCCGTGCCATAGTTATTACGTAACATCTCATCCTTGTCTCTCGATACCCGAATCCCCAGGTATTTTAGATCAGAGTGGCAACAATAGGGTAATCTAGTGGGAACTCAGACACTGCCGGCGTGAGTGGAAAAATCTGCAATTTGCGCCAGTTCACTGTGATGCCCGACAATCCACCAAAAACTACAAATTCCCTCAAAAGAGCGTTTAATCTGTTCTGCGGATCAGTGACGTACAACGTTACGTCATCCGCGTAAAGCGATATCGATATCTATCTTTGTAGGCATCGGAATGCACTGTCACCATGCAATTGCCGTATCCTGCAAGCCAGAGTTTCTATTGCAATGGCAAAGAGAACGGGGGAGAGTGGGCACCCCTGACGTGTGCCTCTGGTTATAGATACTGCGGTCGAGAGTCTGCCATTTACAAGGATTTTCGCAGTAGGTTCGGTATATAATAGTTGGACCCATGCAATAAATACTGGTGGGAATCCCATTTTGTGCAATACAATAAAGAGGTAACGCCACTTCACAGAATCAAATGCCTTAGAGGCATCAAGAAAAATGGCAGCTAGTGGGAATTCCGGTGATACAGTCTGTGTAAGAGATAATAGGGCGCGAAGGTTATGACTAGTTGCTCTGGATGGGACGAACCCCGACTGATCCGGTAACGCTACTTGAGTCATCAACAACGACAACCTTGTAGCCAATACCTTGGCCAAGATCTTAGCGTCGCAGTTTATCAGAGACATGGGGCGGTAAGAATCACAGTCCCTGGGATCTTTACCCGGTTTTAGAAGAGAAGTGATCACCACTTCCCTCATGGAGCGTGGTAAAATGCCCACTTCCAAGGATTCTTCAAATACTTCGCGCAACACCGGAGCCATAATGTCTATGTAACATTTGTAGAATTCAGCCGGTAGGCCGTCTAGTCCCGGTACCTTCCCATTGCTTAAGGACATAATCGCTTCCCTAATCTCGTCTACCTCCAGTGGAGCACTCAAAAACTGCCTGTGCACGTCACTTAACCAGCACAGGGCCAAATCACCTAAGAAGCCATCAAGATCCATACTATCATTTCCTCGTGTAGTGTACAAGCTCTTATAGTGCTCAGTGAGTACTTCCATGATACATGCATTGTCCCCACAGGTTTCCCAAGTAGCATCAGAAAGTTCAATTATAGTGTTAGTGCCCCGTATATTCCTTATAATGCCAGATAAAGTCTTTCCCGGTCGTTCACCTTCCCCGTATTTATGAGCAGTCCAATATTTACTCTGGAATTTCGATTCCTGGTGTGCTTCCTCCTCATATTACAACAGTTTAGTCCGGAACTCAGCTTGCACCTCTGCCCCCTCCCCTCTCCGCATTCTCTGCTCTATGTCTGTTAGGTCCGTCTCCAATCTTTTAATAGTGCGTTGAATACCGCGCAGCACTCCGAACCCCTTTGCTATGCACCATCCACGCACCGTGACCTTAAAGGCCTCCCAAACTATCTCTACACTATCAACAGTGTCTTTGTTGCTTGGGAAGAACTCCTGTATGTCCGTACGCAGCTCTTCTCTAAATTCTGTGTCAAGTAGAGCAGTAGGCTGCAGCCGCCAGGGCGGCCTGGGGTAGTCAAATCCAGGCACCGTCAATTTGACTGACACAGGACAGTGATCAGAGTAAGTGCGAGCAAGGTGCTTCGCAGCCGTTACCCCGGCCGCTAGCCCCCTCGTTAAGAGGCAATAATCCAGACGTGCCCATGTACCTGTGTACGATGTAAAGTGTGTGCCCTCCAGCTGTGTCGGATGCTTATGCCTCCAGCTGTCTACCAAGGAGCCTTCCTCTATTATGCCCTGTAGGGCTTCCCTAGCTTGCCAGCCCATCCGCCCTGTCCAGTGTAGGTGTGAGCGCCACATTGAAGTCCCCACCCCAAATGACGTGTGTGGAGCCTATGTCAAGTATCTTACCCCATAGCAGCGTAAAGAATTCTGGGGTGTCAATGTTGGGAGCATAGCAGTTTACAATGGTTACCGTACCATCACCCAGCTTCCCCCACACCATCACATAATGTCCGGCTGCATCGGCCAGGTGACCAAAGGATGTGAATGGGACAGCCTTTTTGATCAGTATTGCAACACCCCTAGCATAGGAGGAGTAGGAAGAAAAATATCTACTACCAGCCCACCTGCTGGCAATGGAGGGATTTGTCTGCTGAGAAATGTGTGTTTTTTGCAATAACACCAGCTGTGCCCTATGCCGATCCAAATACGCCAATACTTGCCTACATTTACGATCGTCATTAAGACCCCTGACATTCCAGGACAAAACCACTAGAGACTTGTCAGGCGGCTCGCCCATGCCAAAGAGGTACCACTAAAAGCAAATAATACCAACCAGACTGCAGAACATCATCCTCCGCCCATCCAGCAGAATGATGTACAATGTCCGCATGTGCAACTACGCTGTCATGAACTAACCCAACTATTCCCCCCTCCAGCCCAGATCCACCCCTAAACCCACCCTCCACCCACTGAAGCAACCCCAACTTGCCAGACCAATCTGCCCTCCCTCTATCCCTCCCCCCCATTATAACCTTAGTCCCATCACAATAAACACATTTCAAATCAACTTCACCCGCCCTCCCCCAAAGAACATTTAGCAGCATTGGGGTATACCCGTAGGGGGGAATCGCATAGGGAGCACACAGCCACTGTTCCCTCCTCAAACCGCAGGACCTGTGCCACCATCGGGGTAGGCCGAGGAGGGGCAGTGGTCCCTGGAATACATTACCACTGGATTTGGTATGGGCCTCACAGCGTATCGAGTGCACAGTGTCCCCAGTCTCTATAGTCCACTTGAGTCCATAGTATTTGCAGCTGTATCAGGCGAATAATCCATACGATCTTTGCACATCACACTATTCGTCTCCTGCTTCTTGTGCATTTCTCCGGTGCGTGGCTTCACCATCCTTTCCTGCTCTCTGCGCCTTTTTTACGGCTTTTAGGTAGTCCTCCACCTGTTGTGGGTTTGTAAAGAACCTTTGTTTTCCTTGATGCGTTACACGGAGCCTTGCAGGGTACAGTAGTGCGTAATCAATTTGGGCGGCTCGCAGTTTCTTCTTGACCTCTAAGAACTTGCGCCGTTCCTCTTGGACAAGCGGAGTGAAGTCCGGGAAGATGGAGAAAGATATCCCATGATACGTCAGAGTTTGTTTGGTGCGGGCTGCTCTCAGGCCCACATCTCGATCACGGTAGTTCAGTAAACGCGCAATAATGGGCCGTGGCGGAGTCCCAGGTTTTGGCACTGTGCCCAGCGAACGATGTGCGTGTTCAACAATGAGGTGCGCAGAAAAGGCCTCAGTTCCAATGGATGTCTGGAGTAGCTTTTCTATGTAATCCTCCATTCGCCCCGTGTCTGTGGACTCCGGAATACCCGTAACGCGGATGTTATTGCGCCGACTACGGGCCTCCAAATCCTCATTCTTTGCAGCAATTACCATTAGCAAGTTATCCATCCGGGCCAGCTGAGTTGTATGGCTGGCGGTAGTATCATCATTCTCCGATATGCGCCGTTCGGCTTCTGTAATCCGTTCCTCATGTTGGTCCATTTTGTGTACCTTCGCATCCATTCTGGAGGACACTCGGTCGACTTTATCCACTACTGTGGCAACCCCCTGTCTCATTTCTTGTAATATTTGCTGCATATCCGAGTCTGTGGGCGGCAATCTGCTTCCCACTGTGTCTGCCCCCTTCGCATTAGGTTCCTCTGAGTTTGGTTTTGGGCCTTTCTTGGCAGCGTCAAAGGTAAGTTTCGGTTGGCGAAGATCCAATTTCCCCATTGTGCCAGCGTCTAGTGGGCACTGCGGATCTCCCTAATCCAGCACGCTATTCGTCTCCCAGTGTCAGCTTGCTGGCAGGCCTTCTGTTGTGTTCTGGCACATTTCAGTTCCGCGATCTAGCCGATGGCGCCTATTTACACGATTGCACAAAAGCGCCTTCTGGTGTCCCTGCAGGGCTGGCTATGCAACGAGGCCCGGTCTAGTGCATCGGCAATGCCCCGTGCCGCTCTCCACCAACCCACTAGTGCCCAACAGTACTCCGGTCGGTCTGCAGATCCACTCGCCGGCTTCCTCGTGTGCCCGTTGTGTCCGTCCACAAATAAGGTATCGTTTAGAGTTAGCTGGGTGGCACAGGCACCGTTGTCTTCCAGGGTATCTGCGTCTTTATCTCCCCTCCATCCACCACCACAGGGCAAGCGAGTGCTATCAGGGGCCTATTCGCACAATCCTATGTCGCTGCAGCTCACCACACCAGGGGGGCCCCAGGATCTCGGTCTGCCCCTTGTGCCGCGCCAGAGAGGTCAGACTCTATGCCACGAATTCTACCAGCAAGCCACGCAGCACCAGATGCAGTGCCAGGCAGACGTCTTATGCAAACAAATTGCTCAGTCCAGTGCCGCAGCCAGATAGCAGCGCGGGAGCAGTGTATATTGAAGGGGCCGATCACAGTCCAAATTTCCACCAGCCAGCACCAACTCTCGCTTCAAACTGCAACATACCTCCGTGATGTGTTGGTTGTTAGTGCAGAGGGGTACACCTTGCCTCAGTAACAGGTCCTAGGATATGTTTTGGGCCCAGCACAGTCCGGGTTTCACAGCCACAGCTTGCGCCAGACCGGCGCCACTTCTTCGCCCGCAAAGCAGTCCAGGGCCGTTAGGAGCACCTTCGCTGAGAAAGGTTATTTTCAAACAAGGATGAGTCTAGCTGGTGTTCAGAATAAAGCATAAACAACCTGCAAAATCATTTAGCAACTAAGGATTTATTTTTCTTTTCAAAAATTATTTTTGTTTATAAATAACACAATATTTCTAGTGCATGGAAAGAACGGCACATTTTTCTTATATATATATATGTACAGTGGACAACAATTACATGTGAAAAAGTTATTTACACACTCTCAACACTCGTGGCCTTCCAATCATACAAAACACTTGCATACACAAAAATCAATAAAACAATGCAAACAACAACTAAATACAACAATACAAAAGTACATGAAACCACGTATCGGTCATGAATCAGTCGGGTGAATCCCTTGGTATTTTTTGAGAAATATTCCTAAAGTCTTTTCAACTGAATTTCTGTAAAGGATTATTCTTCTTAGAGAGATTGATACATGAGTTGCTTTATAACGCAAGAGATGTGGACCAGATACGTGGGAAAGGTGGTCGACGCGTTTCGAACCCGTACGAATAGTGGGGTTCTCCTCAGGACCTGTACTGGTTCTGTGGAAATAATCAGAAATGGGGTGCTTAGTCTAGCGAACTAATTGAAAGCGAGAGACACTCACCCAGAGTCAAACCAAAGCCTACCTTTAGCAATTGAACCAGAGTCATATAATTCAAGACTAGTGAAGTCAAGGTTTCAAAGGTTTCACCGTGGTGTGCATACAGGGGCTGTGAATAAAAAGAAATAAAACGAAATGAAACAAGCGCGCTTAGTTTCAACCCTTCAGCGTCTATTCTAACTGTGTGGCGCGGAGGTAGGTGTTTACCTGCACTGGCGTCAGCGGTTGTTTAGACGTTTAGTCCATGCTTCTGTTTTCCGCGGAGCGGGCTTGATTTGCGCTTCTGCTTCACTAAAAGGGGGGGGAGGCCTGTGGTTAGTTTTGTGATGAAACTTGCGTGACCAGAAACTAACGGTCATCGTGAAAGCTACGTACCGGGTTAGACAACGGGTCCTTCGTCCTCGGAGTCGGGCTGCAGAGTGAATCAGAGCTGCAGAGTTGTTTGGACTGGTACTTCCTGGTTGAAAAGGCTCAGGGAGACTTCTGGGACTTGTAGTTAACTTCAGAGCCAGTGGTTCAAGTGTTGGTTTTATATATCTCTGACATCTCGTTCAGTCCTCGCAGAGCAGTATTGTACTTCATTATTAGTAATGCCTCACGTTGGGCTAATTTGGCATCCAAATCTCCGCCCCTGGGATCTTTTTCAATTTTCGACAAAACTGTCCATCTTAGGTCCGATTGTTTATGTTTCATATTTGTCCAATGGTTAACTGATGGGGCGTTTTCTACGCCTCTCCTTATCCGGGATTTATGCTGAGTGATCCTGCTCCTTATTTCTTGTGTGGTCTTCCCTATGTAAACCAAAGGACACGGGCAGATGATAGCGTATACAACATTTTTAGTTTTACAATTTGTAAATGTTTCATGCTTCCAGTGAATGTTTTCAAATGTGAAGACAGAGTCCTCAATAGTTTCATCGCAGCATGTACACGTGCCGCATTTGTGGTGGCCTTTGGGGGGAGGTAGTCCAAATAAACTTTGTAGGGTAGGTGATTTCACCGGCGGGAGGGCAGCTCTTATGATGTGAATCGCTATGTTTTTTTCTTTTTTGAAAGCAAACAATGGTGGGGCTGACAGATCTTCATGCAGATTTTTAAGTAGATGCCAATTGGACAAAATCAGTTTTTTATATTGATTTGCTGCTGGGCAAAAGGTGGTGACGCATACCATTCTCCTGAGATCTTGTTTCACTTTCTTTTCAAGTAGGGTCTCTCTGGGAGTCCACCATGCTCTTTTGAGGGAATTTTTTAAGAGTTTTTTTGGGTATCCTCTGAGTGTCAGGCGTTCTTTTAAATGGCTTGCATGTTTGAAATATTCCTCTTTGGTGGAACAATTCCGTCGAATTCTCAGGAATTGCCCATAGGGCAAGTTCTCTTTTAGATTTCGCGGGTGGTTGCTGGTGAAATGAAGCGCTTTATTTCTATCGGATGGCTTGCGAAATAAAGTTGTACTGAGTCCCTGTGCTTGTGGTTGGATTTCCACGTCTAGAAATGTGATAGATTCCTTTGATGATGTTGCTGAAAATTGGATATCGGCTGTTCTTGAATTGAGCCATTCAACAAACTTGTTCAGATCTTCTTGGTTCCCTGTCCAGATTAGAAACAGATCATCTATATAGCGCATATAGTTGGAAATATGATGGCCATATGGATTGTTGTTATAAATAAATTTTTCTTCGAATAGCCCCATAAACATAATCGCCAGCTCAGGGGCATAGGGACAACCCATCGCTACCCCTTTTATTTGGAAAAAGAACTCTGAATCAAAGGTAAAAAAGTTCTTTTGAAGTGTCAAACGAGCTAGGTCGAGAATGAAGTTAGTTGGGACTCTCATCGGTCGTTCACGATTCTCCAGAAAAAAGGTTAAGGTTTCAAGTGCCTGTTCCTGCGGAATCTGTGTGTATAAGGACACTACATCTAGTGTCACTAGCAGTTGGTTTTCACTATTAAAATTGATCGACGCTATTCGATTGAGGAACGCCGTGGTGTCTTTCAGGTGGGCTGGGATTGTCTCAATAAAGGGTTTAAGGAAGAAGTCGATGTACTTCGCCACCGGTTCGAAAAGTGAGTCGCAGCCAGATATAATCGGCCGACCAGGAGGGTTGGCCTCATCTTTGTGCATTTTGGGGAGAACGTAGAACACTGGGGTTCTGGGGCTTTTATTTTGTAAAAATGTGAGTTCCTTGGGCCCGACAAATCCTTGATCGAATCCTTTCTGGATTATGTCAAACATTTGATTTTTTATATCTAGAGTGGGATCTTTGCCGATACGCCTGTAACAGTTTTGGTCATTGAGTTGACGGAGAACTTCATTCTTATATTTGTTGACATCCCATACCACAATTGCTCCGCCTTTATCGGCCTGTTTAACCACAATGTTGTTATCATTCTTAATGGTTGATATGGCATCCTTCTCTGCTTTTGTGAGATTGTATTTCACGAAGGTTTTCTTTTTTTCTAAGGCAGAAATCCCTGAAAGCATGGTTCGTTCAAATGTGATGACTTCCTTAGGGATATTTGGTCCTTTTGGACAGAACGATGATTTCTTTCTTAGACCTGTCACCTCTTCTGTTTGAACTTCTTCAGATCCCTGAAAGAAGGTTTTCAGGCGAATTTTTCGACAAAATTCTAATGTCTCCAATTTCATTTTAACATAGTCCGTAGGGCGTGATGGGACAAAATTAAGGCCTTTTGTTAAAATAGATATTTCGGCTGGAGTAAGAGTTCTGTTGGACAAATTGAAGATGGGGGATTTGGTTAGTTCTTGTAAAACTTCTGGCGTGTTCTCATCTCCCATGGTTGGGTGAACCGGGCTCTGCCGCGGGGTTTCGGTTGGCCGCGTCCTAAAAAAGGCTGTTGATTCTGCTGTTGATATTGGCCTGGTCGGTCGTCCGTTCTGTTTTGGTATTGGCGACTCGTATTATCAGGCTCGCTCCCGGATGATGAAGTTGTGTCAGAAAAAGTGATGAATTTTTGGCGAGATCTTCCTTGATTGCCCTGTAAATATCGACGTGAGTCGGCCCGTGTGTAAAAATCCTTATTTAAGTAAGGGTAAGCGGACTCCAACGAGAAGCTCTTCTTGTCAATTTCGAATTTGTTGCTCTTCTGAGCTACTGTAACGTCTTTAAATTCTAAAATCTCTTTATCTATTTTGTCCAAAAGTGTTTTTGAATCTGAGATTAATTGGTTGTTTTCAATCTCTCTCTGGAGGATAGATATTTCTTCCAATTCTTTAACTGAAATCCTATGTGCCGTTTCGATGGTCAGGACCATAAGGTCCCGGCTATACTTGGTTTCAATTCCGCTAAAGTCCTTTTTGTAATCTGGGTCTTCTGTGAAGATCACAGGAATGTTGCGGACAATTAGTCCTGCTGGAATAGTTCCAGCCCGAAGGTGTTGAAGCAAAAAATGGCCGTGTAGGTCCGTGCGGATCTGTTTTTTGCGTAAACGAGTTAGTTTGTCTGACTCGTTTTGTGTATTGGCTGTAACGCTAAGGGTTGCTGAGGCAAACACTGGGGGGTCTCTCATTAATTTCTGTATATGTTCCTCGCTAAAGGAAACTGTGTCTTTCTCGGCCATAACAAAAATTGAAAATAAAATAAAATAAAAAGTGTGTGAAGGAGTAAAAGTTTAGAAAATGAAAAAGTGAAAATGAAGTGACCAAGCACACTGGCCCGACAGCTGGGCACAACACAAGTTCAACAACAAACAATTACCCTGAGACAGGCTTTTTCTGTCTGTCAGGACCTCGCGAGCGTCCGCCCGCTACGAGAACCGCAAAACACCCAAGGGTCTTGACTCGTTACTCAGCACGGCTGAGCCAAACTGAACTAGATAGCAACACAAGCGCCTCTGCTGAGAAAGGTTATTTTCAAACAAGGATGAGTCTAGCTGGTGTTCAGAATAAAGCATAAACAACCTGCAAAATCATTTAGCAACTAAGGATTTATTTTTCTTTTCAAAAATTATTTTTGTTTATAAATAACACAATATTTCTAGTGCATGGAAAGAACGGCAAATTTTTCATATATATATATATGTACAGTGGACAACAATTACATGTGAAAAAGTTATTTACACACTCTCAACACTCGTGGCCTTCCAATCATACAAAACACTTGCATACACAAAAATCAATAAAACAATGCAAACAACAACTAAATACAACAATACAAAAGTACATGAAACCACGTATCGGTCATGAATCAGTCGGGTGAATCCCTTGGTATTTTTTGAGAAATATTCCTAAAGTCTTTTCAACTGAATTTCTGTAAAGGATTATTCTTCTTAGAGAGATTGATACATGAGTTGCTTTATAACGCAAGAGATGTGGACCAGATACGTGGGAAAGGTGGTCGACGCGTTTCGAACCCGTACGAATAGTGGGGTTCTCCTCAGGACCTGTACTGGTTCTGTGGAAATAATCAGAAATGGGGTGCTTAGTCTAGCGAACTAATTGAAAGCGAGAGACACTCACCCAGAGTCAAACCAAAGCCTACCTTTAGCAATTGAACCAGAGTCATATAATTCAAGACTAGTGAAGTCAAGGTTTCAAAGGTTTCACCGTGGTGTGCATACAGGGGCTGTGAATAAAAAGAAATAAAACGAAATGAAACAAGCGCGCTTAGTTTCAACCCTTCAGCGTCTATTCTAACTGTGTGGCGTGGAGGTAGGTGTTTACCTGCACTGGCGTCAGCGGTTGTTTAGACGTTTAGTCCATGCTTCTGTTTTCCGCGGAGCGGGCTTGATTTGCGCTTCTGCTTCACTAAAAGGGGGGGGAGGCCTGAGGTTAGTTTTGTGATGAAACTTGCGTGACCAGAAACTAACGGTCATCGTGAAAGCTACGTACCGGGTTAGACAACGGGTCCTTCGTCCTCGGAGTCGGGCTGCAGAGTGAATCAGAGCTGCAGAGTTGTTTGGACTGGTACTTCCTGGTTGAAAAGGCTCAGGGAGACTTCTGGGACTTGTAGTTAACTTCAGAGCCAGTGGTTCAAGTGTTGGTTTTATATATCTCTGACATCTCGTTCAGTCCTCGCAGAGCAGTATTGTACTTCATTATTAGTAATGCCTCACGTTGGGCTAATTTGGCATCCAAATCTCCGCCCCTGGGATCTTTTTCAATTTTCGACAAAACTGTCCATCTTAGGTCCGATTGTTTATGTTTCATATTTGTCCAATGGTTAACTAATGGGGCGTTTTCTACGCCTCTCCTTATCCGGGATTTATGCTGAGTGATCCTGCTCCTTATTTCTTGTGTGGTCTTCCCTATGTAAACCAAAGGACACGGGCAGATGATAGCGTATACAACATTTTTAGTTTTACAATTTGTAAATGTTTCATGCTTCCAGTGAATGTTTTCAAATGTGAAGACAGAGTCCTCAATAGTTTCATCGCAGCATGTACACGTGCCGCATTTGTGGTGGCCTTTGGGGGGAGGTAGTCCAAATAAACTTTGTAGGGTAGGTGATTTCACCGGCGGGAGGGCAGCTCTTATGATGTGATTCGCTATGTTTTTTTCTTTTTTGAAAGCAAACAATGGTGGGGCTGACAGATCTTCATGCAGATTTTTAAGTAGATGCCAATTGGACAAAATCAGTTTTTTATATTGATTTGCTGCTGGGCAAAAGGTGGTGACGCATACCATTCTCCTGAGATCTTGTTTCACTTTCTTTTCAAGTAGGGTCTCTCTGGGAGTCCACCATGCTCTTTTGAGGGAATTTTTTAAGAGTTTTTTTGGGGATCCTCTGAGTGTCAGGCGTTCTTTTAAATGGCTTGCATGTTTGAAATATTCCTCTTTGGTGGAACAATTCCGTCGAATTCTCAGGAATTGCCCATAGGGCAAGTTCTCTTTTAGATTTCGCGGGTGGTTGCTGGTGAAATGAAGCGCTTTATTTCTATCGGATGGCTTGCGAAATAAAGTTGTACTGAGTCCCTGTGCTTGTGGTTGGATTTCCACGTCTAGAAATGTGATAGATTCCTTTGATGATGTTGCTGAAAATTGGATATCGGCTGTTCTTGAATTGAGCCATTCAACAAACTTGTTCAGATCTTCTTGGTTCCCTGTCCAGATTAGAAACAGATCATCTATATAGCGCATATAGTTGGAAATATGATGGCCATATGGATTGTTGTTATAAATAAATTTTTCTTCGAATAGCCCCATAAACATAATCGCCAGCTCAGGGGCATAGGGACAACCCATCGCTACCCCTTTTATTTGGAAAAAGAACTCTGAATCAAAGGTAAAAAAGTTCTTTTGAAGTGTCAAACGAGCTAGGTCGAGAATGAAGTTAGTTGGGACTCTCATCGGTCGTTCACGATTCTCCAGAAAAAAGGTTAAGGTTTCAAGTGCCTGTTCCTGCGGAATCTGTGTGTATAAGGACACTACATCTAGTGTCACTAGCAGTTGGTTTTCACTATTAAAATTGATCGACGCTATTCGATTGAGGAACGCCGTGGTGTCTTTCAGGTGGGCTGGGATTGTCTCAATAAAGGGTTTAAGGAAGAAGTCGATGTACTTCGCCACCGGTTCGAAAAGTGAGTCGCAGCCAGATATAATCGGCCGACCAGGAGGGTTGGCCTCATCTTTGTGCATTTTGGGGAGAACGTAGAACACTGGGGTTCTGGGGCTTTTATTTTGTAAAAATGTGAGTTCCTTGGGCCCGACAAATCCTTGATCGAATCCTTTCTGGATTATGTCAAACATTTGATTTTTTATATCTAGAGTGGGATCTTTGCCGATACGCCTGTAACAGTTTTGGTCATTGAGTTGACGGAGAACTTCATTCTTATATTTGTTGACATCCCATACCACAATTGCTCCGCCTTTATCGGCCTGTTTAACCACAATGTTGTTATCATTCTTAATGGTTGATATGGCATCCTTCTCTGCTTTTGTGAGATTGTATTTCACGAAGGTTTTCTTTTTTTCTAAGGCAGAAATCCCTGAAAGCATGGTTCGTTCAAATGTGATGACTTCCTTAGGGATATTTGGTCCTTTTGGACAGAACGATGATTTCTTTCTTAGACCTGTCACCTCTTCTGTTTGAACTTCTTCAGATCCCTGAAAGAAGGTTTTCAGGCGAATTTTTCGACAAAATTCTAATGTCTCCAATTTCATTTTAACATAGTCCGTAGGTGACGAGATGTCAGAGATATATAAAACCAACACTTGAACCACTGGCTCTGAAGTTAACTACAAGTCCCAGAAGTCTCCCTGAGCCTTTTCAACCAGGAAGTACCAGTCCAAACAACTCTTCAGCTCTGATTCACTCTGCAGCCCGACTCCGAGGACGAAGGACCCGTTGTCTAACCCGGTACGTAGCTTTCACGATGACCGTTAGTTTCTGGTCACGCAAGTTTCATCACAAAACTAACCACAGGCCTCCCCCCCCTTTTAGTGAAGCAGAAGCGCAAATCAAGCCCGCTCCGCGGAAAACAGAAGCATGGACTAAACGTCTAAACAACCGCTGACGCCAGTGCAGGTAAACACCTACCTCCGCGCCACACAGTTAGAATAGACGCTGAAGGGTTGAAACTAAGCGCGCTTGTTTCATTTCGTTTTATTTCTTTTTATTCACAGCCCCTGTATGCACACCACGGTGAAACCTTTGAAACCTTGACTTCACTAGTCTTGAATTATATGACTCTGGTTCAATTGCTAAAGGTAGGCTTTGGTTTGACTCTGGGTGAGTGTCTCTCGCTTTCAATTAGTTCGCTAGACTAAGCACCCCATTTCTGATTATTTCCACAGAACCAGTACAGGTCCTGAGGAGAACTCCACTATTCGTACGGGTTCGAAACGCGTCGACCACCTTTCCCACGTATCTGGTCCACATCTCTTGCGTTATAAAGCAACTCATGTATCAATCTCTCTAAGAAGAATAATCCTTTACAGAAATTCAGTTGAAAAGACTTTAGGAATATTTCTCAAAAAATACCAAGGGATTCACCCGACTGATTCATGACCGATACGTGGTTTCATGTACTTTTGTATTGTTGTATTTAGTTGTTGTTTGCATTGTTTTATTGATTTTTGTGTATGCAAGTGTTTTGTATGATTGGAAGGCCACGAGTGTTGAGAGTGTGTAAATAACTTTTTCACATGTAATTGTTGTCCACTGTACATATATATATATAAGAAAAATTTGCCGTTCTTTCCATGCACTAGAAATATTGTGTTATTTATAAACAAAAATAATTTTTGAAAAGAAAAATAAATCCTTAGTTGCTAAATGATTTTGCAGGTTGTTTATGCTTTATTCTGAACACCAGCTAGACTCATCCTTGTTTGAAAATAACCTTTCTCAGCAGAGGCGCTTGTGTTGCTATCTAGTTCAGTTTGGCTCAGCCGTGCTGAGTAACGAGTCAAGACCCTTGGGTGTTTTGCGGTTCTCGTAGCGGGCGGACGCTCGCGAGGTCCTGACAGACAGAAAAAGCCTGTCTCAGGGTAATTGTTTGTTGTTGAACTTGTGTTGTGCCCAGCTGTCGGGCCAGTGTGCTTGGTCACTTCATTTTCACTTTTTCATTTTCTAAACTTTTACTCCTTCACACACTTTTTATTTTATTTTATTTTCAATTTTTGTTATGGCCGAGAAAGACACAGTTTCCTTTAGCGAGGAACATATACAGAAATTAATGAGAGACCCCCCAGTGTTTGCCTCAGCAACCCTTAGCGTTACAGCCAATACACAAAACGAGTCAGACAAACTAACTCGTTTACGCAAAAAACAGATCCGCACGGACCTACACGGCCATTTTTTGCTTCAACACCTTCGGGCTGGAACTATTCCAGCAGGACTAATTGTCCGCAACATTCCTGTGATCTTCACAGAAGACCCAGATTACAAAAAGGACTTTAGCGGAATTGAAACCAAGTGTAGCCGGGACCTTATGGTCCTGACCATCAAAACGGCACATAGGATTTCAGTTAAAGAATTGGAAGAAATATCTATCCTCCAGAGAGAGATTGAAAACAACCAATTAATCTCAGATTCAAAAACACTTTTGGACAAAATAGATAAAGAGATTTTAGAATTTAAAGACGTTACAGTAGCTCAGAAGAGCAACAAATTCGAAATTGACAAGAAGAGCTTTTCGTTGGAGTCCGCTTACCCTTACTTAAATAAGGATTTTTACACACGGGCCGACTCACGTCGATATTTACAGGGCAATCAAGGAAGATCTCGCCAAAAATTCATCACTTTTTCTGACACAACTTCATCATCCGGGAGCGAGCCTGATAATACGAGTCGCCAATACCAAAACAGAACGGACGACCGACCAGGCCAATATCAACAGCAGAATCAACAGCCTTTTTTAGGACGCGGCCAACCGAAACCCCGCGGCAGAGCCCGGTTCACCCAACCATGGGAGATGAGAACACGCCAGAAGTTTTACAAGAACTAACCAAATCCCCCATCTTCAATTTGTCCAACAGAACTCTTACTCCAGCCGAAATATCTATTTTAACAAAAGGCCTTAATTTTGTCCCATCACGCCCTACGGACTATGTTAAAATGAAATTGGAGACATTAGAATTTTGTCGAAAAATTCGCCTGAAAACCTTCTTTCAGGGATCTGAAGAAGTTCAAACAGAAGAGGTGACAGGTCTAAGAAAGAAATCATCGTTCTGTCCAAAAGGACCAAATATCCCTAAGGAAGTCATCACATTTGAACGAACCATGCTTTCAGGGATTTCTGCCTTAGAAAAAAAGAAAACCTTCGTGAAATACAATCTCACAAAAGCAGAGAAGGATGCCATATCAACCATTAAGAATGATAACAACATTGTGGTTAAACAGGCCGATAAAGGCGGAGCAATTGTGGTATGGGATGTCAACAAATATAGGAATGAAGTTCTCCGTCAACTCAATGACCAAAACTGTTACAGGCGTATCGGCAAAGATCCCACTCTAGATATAAAAAATCAAATGTTTGACATAATCCAGAAAGGATTCGATCAAGGATTTGTCGGGCCCAAGGAACTCACATTTTTACAAAATAAAAGCCCCAGAACCCCAGTGTTCTACGTTCTCCCCAAAATGCACAAAGATGAGGCCAACCCTCCTGGTCGGCCGATTATATCTGGCTGCGACTCACTTTTCGAACCGGTGGCGAAGTACATCGACTTCTTCCTTAAACCCTTTATTGAGACAATCCCAGCCCACCTGAAAGGCACCACGGCGTTCCTCAATCGAATAGCGTCGATCAATTTTAATAGTGAAAACCAACTGCTAGTGACACTAGATGTAGTGTCCTTATACACACAGATTCCGCAGGAACAGGCACTTGAAACCTTAACCTTTTTTCTGGAGAATCGTGAACGACCGACTAACTTCATTCTCGACCTAGCTCGTTTGACACTTCAAAAGAACTTTTTTACCTTTGATTCAGAGTTCTTTTTCCAAATAAAAGGGGTAGCGATGGGTTGTCCCTATGCCCCTGAGCTGGCGATTATGTTTATGGGGCTATTCGAAGAAAAATGTATTTATAACAACAATCCATATGGCCATCATATTTCCAACTATATGCGCTATATAGATGATCTGTTTCTAATCTGGACAGGGAACCAAGAAGATCTGAACAAGTTTGTTGAATGGCTCAATTCAAGAACAGCCGATATCCAATTTTCAGCAACATCATCAAAGGAATCTATCACATTTCTAGACGTGGAAATCCAACCACAAGCACAGGGACTCAGTACAACTTTATTTCGCAAGCCATCCGATAGAAATAAAGCGCTTCATTTCACCAGCAACCACCCGCGAAATCTAAAAGAGAACTTGCCCTATGGGCAATTCCTGAGAATTCGACGGAATTGTTCCACCAAAGAGGAATATTTCAAACATGCAAGCCATTTAAAAGAACGCCTGACACTCAGAGGATACCCAAAAAAACTCTTAAAAAATTCCCTCAAAAGAGCATGGTGGACTCCCAGAGAGACCCTACTTGAAAAGAAAGTGAAACAAGATCTCAGGAGAATGGTATGCGTCACCACCTTTTGCCCAGCAGCAAATCAATATAAAAAACTGATTTTGTCCAATTGGCATCTACTTAAAAATCTGCATGAAGATCTGTCAGCCCCACCATTGTTTGCTTTCAAAAAAGAAAAAAACATAGCGAATCACATCATAAGAGCTGCCCTCCCGCCGGTGAAATCACCTACCCTACAAAGTTTATTTGGACTACCTCCCCCCAAAGGCCACCACAAATGCGGCACGTGTACATGCTGCGATGAAACTATTGAGGACTCTGTCTTCACATTTGAAAACATTCACTGGAAGCATGAAACATTTACAAATTGTAAAACTAAAAATGTTGTATACGCTATCATCTGCCCGTGTCCTTTGGTTTACATAGGGAAGACCACACAAGAAATAAGGAGCAGGATCACTCAGCATAAATCCCGGATAAGGAGAGGCGTAGAAAACGCCCCATTAGTTAACCATTGGACAAATATGAAACATAAACAATCGGACCTAAGATGGACAGTTTTGTCGAAAATTGAAAAAGATCCCAGGGGCGGAGATTTGGATGCCAAATTAGCCCAACGTGAGGCATTACTAATAATGAAGTACAATACTGCTCTGCGAGGACTGAACGAGATGTCAGAGATATATAAAACAAACACTTGAACCACTGGCTCTGAAGTTAACTACAAGTCCCAGAAGTCTCCCTGAGCCTTTTCAACCAGGAAGTACCAGTCCAAACAACTCTGCAGCTCTGATTCACTCTGCAGCCCGACTCCGAGGACGAAGGACCCGTTGTCTAACCCGGTACGTAGCTTTCACGATGACCGTTAGTTTCTGGTCACGCAAGTTTCATCACAAAACTAACCACAGGCCTCCCCCCCCTTTTAGTGAAGCAGAAGCGCAAATCAAGCCCGCTCCGCGGAAAACAGAAGCATGGACTAAACGTCTAAACAACCGCTGACGCCAGTGCAGGTAAACACCTACCTCCGCGCCACACAGTTAGAATAGACGCTGAAGGGTTGAAACTAAGCGCGCTTGTTTCATTTCGTTTTATTTCTTTTTATTCACAGCCCCTGTATGCACACCACGGTGAAACCTTTGAAACCTTGACTTCACTAGTCTTGAATTATATGACTCTGGTTCAATTGCTAAAGGTAGGCTTTGGTTTGACTCTGGGTGAGTGTCTCTCGCTTTCAATTAGTTCGCTAGACTAAGCACCCCATTTTTGATTATTTCCACAGAACCAGTACAGGTCCTGAGGAGAACCCCACTATTCGTACGGGTTCGAAACGCGTCGACCACCTTTCCCACGTATCTGGTCCACATCTCTTGCGTTATAATGCAACTCATGTATCAATCTCTCTAAGAAGAATAATCCTTTACAGAAATTCAGTTGAAAAGACTTTAGGAATATTTCTCAAAAAATACCAAGGGATTCACCCGACTGATTCATGACCGATACGTGGTTTCATGTACTTTTGTATTGTTGTATTTAGTTGTTGTTTGCATTGTTTTATTGATTTTTGTGTATGCAAGTGTTTTGTATGATTGGAAGGCCACGAGTGTTGAGAGTGTGTAAATAACTTTTTCACATGTAATTGTTGTCCACTGTACATATATATATATAAGAAAAATGTGCAGTTCTTTCCATGCACTAGAAATATTGTGTTATTTATAAACAAAAATAATTTTTGAAAAGAAAAATAAATCCTTAGTTGCTAAATGATTTTGCAGGTTGTTTATGCTTTATTCTGAACACCAGCTAGACTCATCCTTGTTTGAAAATAACCTTTCTCAGCAGAGGCGCTTGTGTTGCTATCTAGTTCAGTTTGGCTCAGCCGTGCTGAGTAACGAGTCAAGACCCTTGGGTGTTTTGCGGTTCTCGTAGCGGGCGGACGCTCGCGAGGTCCTGACAGACAGAAAAAGCCTGTCTCAGGGTAATTGTTTGTTGTTGAACTTGTGTTGTGCCCAGCTGTCGGGCCAGTGTGCTTGGTCACTTCATTTTCACTTTTTCATTTTCTAAACTTTTACTCCTTCACACACTTTTTATTTTATTTTATTTTCAATTTTTGTTATGGCCGAGAAAGACACAGTTTCCTTTAGCGAGGAACATATACAGAAATTAATGAGAGACCCCCCAGTGTTTGCCTCAGCAACCCTTAGCGTTACAGCCAATACACAAAACGAGTCAGACAAACTAACTCGTTTACGCAAAAAACAGATCCGCACGGACCTACACGGCCATTTTTTGCTTCAACACCTTCGGGCTGGAACTATTCCAGCAGGACTAATTGTCCGCAACATTCCTGTGATCTTCACAGAAGACCCAGATTACAAAAAGGACTTTAGCGGAATTGAAACCAAGTGTAGCCGGGACCTTATGGTCCTGACCATCGAAACGGCACATAGGATTTCAGTTAAAGAATTGGAAGAAATATCTATCCTCCAGAGAGAGATTGAAAACAACCAATTAATCTCAGATTCAAAAACACTTTTGGACAAAATAGATAAAGAGATTTTAGAATTTAAAGATGTTACAGTAGCTCAGAAGAGCAACAAATTCGAAATTGACAAGAAGAGCTTTTCGTTGGAGTCCGCTTACCCTTACTTAAATAAGGATTTTTACACACGGGCCGACTCACGTCGATATTTACAGGGCAATCAAGGAAGATCTCGCCAAAAATTCATCACTTTTTCTGACACAACTTCATCATCCGGGAGCGAGCCTGATAATACGAGTCGCCAATACCAAAACAGAACGGACGACCGACCAGGCCAATATCAACAGCAGAATCAACAGCCTTTTTTAGGACGCGGCCAACCGAAACCCCGCGGCAGAGCCCGGTTCACCCAACCATGGGAGATGAGAACACGCCAGAAGTTTTACAAGAACTAACCAAATCCCCCATCTTCAATTTGTCCAACAGAACTCTTACTCCAGCCGAAATATCTATTTTAACAAAAGGCCTTAATTTTGTCCCATCACGCCCTACGGACTATGTTAAAATGAAATTGGAGACATTAGAATTTTGTCGAAAAATTTGCCTGAAAACCTTCTTTCAGGGATCTGAAGAAGTTCAAACAGAAGAGGTGACAGGTCTAAGAAAGAAATCATCGTTCTGTCCAAAAGGACCAAATATCCCTAAGGAAGTCATCACATTTGAACGAACCATGCTTTCAGGGATTTCTGCCTTAGAAAAAAAGAAAACCTTCGTGAAATACAATCTCACAAAAGCAGAGAAGGATGCCATATCAACCATTAAGAATGATAACAACATTGTGGTTAAACAGGCCGATAAAGGCGGAGCAATTGTGGTATGGGATGTCAACAAATATAAGAATGAAGTTCTCCGTCAACTCAATGACCAAAACTGTTACAGGCGTATCGGCATAGATCCCACTCTAGATATAAAAAATCAAATGTTTGACATAATCCAGAAAGGATTCGATCAAGGATTTGTCGGGCCCAAGGAACTCACATTTTTACAAAATAAAAGCCCCAGAACCCCAGTGTTCTACGTTCTCCCCAAAATGCACAAAGATGAGGCCAACCCTCCTGGTCGGCCGATTATATCTGGCTGCGACTCACTTTTCGAACCGGTGGCGAAGTACATCGACTTCTTCCTTAAACCCTTTATTGAGACAATCCCAGCCCACCTGAAAGACACCACGGCGTTCCTCAATCGAATAGCGTCGATCAATTTTAATAGTGAAAACCAACTGCTAGTGACACTAGATGTAGTGTCCTTATACACACAGATTCCGCAGGAACAGGCACTTGAAACCTTAACCTTTTTTCTGGAGAATTGTGAACGACCGATGAGAGTCCCAACTAACTTCATTCTCGACCTAGCTCGTTTGACACTTCAAAAGAACTTTTTTACCTTTGATTCAGAGTTCTTTTTCCAAATAAAAGGGGTAGCGATGGGTTGTCCCTATGCCCCTGAGCTGGCGATTATGTTTATGGGGCTATTCGAAGAAAAATTTATTTATAACAACAATCCATATGGCCATCATATTTCCAACTATATGCGCTATATAGATGATCTGTTTCTAATCTGGACAGGGAACCAAGAAGATCTGAACAAGTTTGTTGAATGGCTCAATTCAAGAACAGCCGATATCCAATTTTCAGCAACATCATCAAAGGAATCTATCACATTTCTAGACGTGGAAATCCAACCACAAGCACAGGGACTCAGTACAACTTTATTTCGCAAGCCATCCGATAGAAATAAAGCGCTTCATTTCACCAGCAACCACCCGCGAAATCTAAAAGAGAACTTGCCCTATGGGCAATTCCTGAGAATTCGACGGAATTGTTCCACCAAAGAGGAATATTTCAAACATGCAAGCCATTTAAAAGAACGCCTGACACTCAGAGGATACCCAAAAAAACTCTTAAAAAATTCCCTCAAAAGAGCATGGTGGACTCCCAGAGAGACCCTACTTGAAAAGAAAGTGAAACAAGATCTCAGGAGAATGGTATGCGTCACCACCTTTTGCCCAGCAGCAAATCAATATAAAAAACTGATTTTGTCCAATTGGCATCTACTTAAAAATCTGCATGAAGATCTGTCAGCCCCACCATTGTTTGCTTTCAAAAAAGAAAAAAACATAGCGAATCACATCATAAGAGCTGCCCTCCCGCCGGTGAAATCACCTACCCTACAAAGTTTATTTGGACTACCTCCCCCCAAAGGCCACCACAAATGCGGCACGTGTACATGCTGCGATGAAACTATTGAGGACTCTGTCTTCACATTTGAAAACATTCACTGGAAGCATGAAACATTTACAAATTGTAAAACTAAAAATGTTGTATACGCTATCATCTGCCCGTGTCCTTTGGTTTACATAGGGAAGACCACGCAAGAAATAAGGAGCAGGATCACTCAGCATAAATCCCGGATAAGGAGAGGCGTAGAAAACGCCCCATTAGTTAACCATTGGACAAATATGAAACATAAACAATCGGACCTAAGATGAACAGTTTTGTCGAAAATTGAAAAAGATCCCAGGGGCGGAGATTTGGATGCCAAATTAGCCCAACGTGAGGCATTACTAATAATGAAGTACAATACTGCTCTGCGAGGACTGAACGAGATGTCAGAGATATATAAAACCAACACTTGAACCACTGGCTCTGAAGTTAACTACAAGTCCCAGAAGTCTCCCTGAGCCTTTTCAACCAGGAAGTACCAGTCCAAACAACTCTGCAGCTCTGATTCACTCTGCAGCCCGACTCCGAGGACGAAGGACCCGTTGTCTAACCCGGTACGTAGCTTTCACGATGACCGTTAGTTTCTGGTCACGCAAGTTTCATCACAAAACTAACCACAGGCCTCCCCCCCCTTTTAGTGAAGCAGAAGCGCAAATCAAGCCCGCTCCGCGGAAAACAGAAGCATGGACTAAACGTCTAAACAACCGCTGACGCCAGTGCAGGTAAACACCTACCTCCGCGCCACACAGTTAGAATAGACGCTGAAGGGTTGAAACTAAGCGCGCTTGTTTCATTTCGTTTTATTTCTTTTTATTCACAGCCCCTGTATGCACACCACGGTGAAACCTTTGAAACCTTGACTTCACTAGTCTTGAATTATATGACTCTGGTTCAATTGCTAAAGGTAGGCTTTGGTTTGACTCTGGGTGAGTGTCTCTCGCTTTCAATTAGTTCGCTAGACTAAGCACCCCATTTCTGATTATTTCCACAGAACCAGTACAGGTCCTGAGGAGAACCCCACTATTCGTACGGGTTCGAAACACGTCGACCACCTTTCCCACGTATCTGGTCCACATCTCTTGCGTTATAAAGCAACTCATGTATCAATCTCTCTAAGAAGAATAATCCTTTACAGAAATTCAGTTGAAAACACTTTAGGAATATTTCTCAAAAAATACCAAGGGATTCACCCGACTGATTCCTGACCGATACGTGGTTTCATGTACTTTTGTATTGTTGTATTTAGTTGTTGTTTGCATTGTTTTATTGATTTTTGTGTATGCAAGTGTTTTGTATGATTGGAAGGCCACGAGTGTTGAGAGTGTGTAAATAACTTTTTCACATGTAATTGTTGTCCACTGTACATATATATATATAAGAAAAATTTGCCGTTCTTTCCATGCACTAGAAATATTGTGTTATTTATAAACAAAAATAATTTTTGAAAAGAAAAATAAATCCTTAGTTGCTAAATGATTTTGCAGGTTGTTTATGCTTTATTCTGAACACCAGCTAGACTCATCCTTGTTTGAAAATAACCTTTCTCAGCAGAGGCGCTTGTGTTGCTATCTAGTTCAGTTTGGCTCAGCCGTGCTGAGTAACGAGTCAAGACCCTTGGGTGTTTTGCGGTTAGGAGCACCTTATCACCGCTTCAGTCGCTTTCAGTGCGCTAGTATCTGCGCCACACTTATTAGGATATCCGACCCCGTGTCCTGCTGGAATACAGTCCCTGCGTTCCAGTCCGGACCGTTGCAGTGCAGCCACGGGTCTAGTATATGGTAGCAGTCCCCAGTTTCTGTACGCCTATCCCTGATTACGGTGCTCTGCCCCTGCCCGAGGCATTACTGTCTGATGTCGATATCGAGGGGGGCCAGCTCTCCCTCCGCACCAGAGGTAGCAGGCACAGCTCCGCCACCCGACTGGGTCAGCGGTCGGGGCCTAACTCCCTTTGGCGATCCCGGGTCTTTCCAAGCGCCAGGTGCCGCTCACCCCAGCTCCCTCAGTTCCAGCGCTGGCCTCGGGGGAAGTTCACCACTCGCTCAGGGTGTCACAGATTGTCGAATCGCCTCCAAAATCGGACAGAGTCTGGGGATATAATTTATCTTCAAGTCCGAGTCATTCCGGCCCGATTCCGATCCAGTTTAGAAGGATTTTTATAGGATAATTAATCCAGGGAACAGGAGCCTCACCGCAAGGCGGCCATTCTGTTTGTGCGCCCTCTAGCGCCAACCATATTAAGAATAGACTTAAATATTGTAGGGGGGCTACCTGTACATGCAGATATGCCAACATCTGAGATAAAGTGCCTCCTGCCTTAGGGCTTGTAAGGCCCACTAGAGGAGTGACTTACCCATACCTTAGGTAGTGCTGCTTTGACATGGCACACAGGCATTGTGCCATGTCGACTGTCATTTTTGCCTGCACGAAGGCATGCAGGCTGCAGTGGCAATTAGCATGGCCTTGGTGATCGATCCTTAGGGGATCCTCTTCAGTCCCAGGGCCCTAGGTACCAGGAGTACCATTTGCTAGGGACTTACAGGGTGTCTGAAGTTGTGCCAATTGTGGTGCAGTTTTAGGAAAAGAACACTAGTACTGGGAACCTGGTTAGCAGGCACCCAGTACTCTATAGTCAAAGTTGCATCAAAAGCCAGGCAAAAAGTGGGGGGTACTGCAAAAGAAACCCTCTTTCCTACAACCGGTGTAAGGCCGACGGTGTTGTTTCCATGACTGATGTGTAATTATATCGTTCAACTTTGACAAGTCACCATCATGGCTCGTGGCAGTTATAATCTGGGCTAAAGAAATAGCAGTTGAAGTATTTGAGTTTACAATGAAATTAATAAAGGCCTGAGGCATCTTGGATGGAGTGCCATGACCATGTATAGGCACTCTGGAAAAGCAGTCAGCAGGGTTCAGATCATTCCCTGGATGATGCACAGTGGCATAATTGTACTCTTGTAACCGTAGACCCCATTGTTCAATGAGAGGAGGCATATTGGCCTTTGGATTGTCAAATACAGCCAGTAAAGCATGACGATCAGTTACCACCATAAAAGGTTTTCCCAACAGAAATACATGGAAATGTTCAAAGCCCATACCATGGCTAAGTTTTCTTTTTCAGTTTGTGAGTAAGCACTTTCTGTTTGGGCCAAACTTATACTTGTATATGCCCCAATATGCTTTTGAACAATCCGGTGTTCGCTGTGCTGTGCAAGATTAGCACTTAACCCGACTAGGCTAGCATTAACAACAACCTCTGTATGAAGCTTCAGAGTGAAATATGCCATTTCAGTAGCATTCTCAATGCCTTGTTTGATTTTCTTAAAACTTTTCTCACATTCATGTGACCAATGAAATGAAACATTTCTTCTTGTTAAGTCTCTCAACGGAGCACTTACATTGTCAAAGTCTTGTATGTATATGGAACAGTAACTGGCAATGCCAAGAAATTAACGCACCATAGAAACATCTTGTGGGGGATCAACATTTGACAGTGCTTATACTTTAGCAGGATCCGGTGTCATACCCCCATCAGAAAAGATATGGCCAAAGAACTTCAGTTTGTCTTATGGAACTCATGCTTTGTCTGCATTTAAAGTCAAACCTGCTTTGGTAAGCAAACAACAAATTTGTGTAAGAGCTTTAACCAGCACCTTTTGTATAACTCTGAAAAACAATATGCCACTGCTGTAATTCAACGCATTCATGACAGGCGGTATGATACGTCGAATGATGTCTTGAAACAGTTCTGCGGCAGATGACACACCAAAACGTAGTCTTTTGTACCGAAACAGAGCAATATGTGTAGAGAAGGTTGTAATGTATCTGCAATCTTCTTCGAGTTCCAACTAATGATAAGCTTTATTTAAATCAAGGCGAGAGAAGACCTTTGCACCATTTAAGTGCTATCATGTCAGCAGTCTGTGGACCTGGATGTCATTCTCGTTCAATTGCCTTGTTTGCCTGACGCATGTCAACACATATGCGTACAGCTCTTTTACTGTCCCTTTTTTCAGGCACTACTACTATGGGAGAAACCCATGGCGTTGGACCAGTGGAACAAGCAATAATATTATGCTTAAGTAACAATTCAAGTTCTTTTTCAACAGCTTCATGCAGATGAAAAGCAATTAGTCTATGTCTCTGAGCAACAGGATGGAAGTACTCATTAATATGTAACTTTACTTGCATAGTCTTACTTTTAAGCTTTCCCAAACCTTGAAATAACGAAGGGAACTGACTAACTATTTCCTGGTGAGCATGGATGTTATAATTCGATTAAATCAGTCAAATATCAACTGCTCTGCTGAAACTGAGTAGTCTTGTGAAACAACAAAAGAAGGTATAAAGTGGGGATGGATTCAAAACCAGAACCTCGACACAGTGAAAACTTAAATTAATCACTGGTATGATTGTCTATTCATGACATGGTATGATTTTTTTTAATTCACTCATAAACCAGCTACATACCTTTCGCTCTCATCACTTGGATCTTAAGAGGAACATATATACTACCATACAAATAAACATATAACAATATATATTTATATGACAACAAAAATCTGCAATTAGGCATTGCATAGCCCAGTTCACACATGAATATAAACAAATGCATAAAAACACAAAAATGTCTAACAGTCAAATACTCACTGCTGTCTTCTAATTGTTTAGAGTATACATTGCTATTTACCTAGTTGTATGTACAGTCCATCATAGAAGGTAGTCTTTTGGACCTGTTTCACACTAAGGACAAATGTAGCCTCAGTTTCTTTGATGTGAGTCCCAAATATCATTTCCAATGAATGGATTCAAAGGACTCCTCCAATGTAAAGTGTTGATGCGCTTCAGCCCTAAAACTGAGTAAACAGGCACTTTACACCGTGCTTTGAAGCACATGGATGGTTGCTTAAACCTTCGTTTCCTTGTGTTTCATTGTTGCTACAAATGAACTTTGACTTTTTGAGCAGCTTTTAACAATATCCCCTTTAGCTATCAGCACCTACTGCATAGGCACCGTGGCCAACTATAGTACCTAGTAAACATCTGCCACAGTGCCCTCCTTAGCCACTGTGACCCCCTTCTGGTCCCACCTCTTGCTGCTGAAGTGGGCTCTTTGGACTCTTTTGGGTAGGGTAGTGTGTATCCAGTAATAGGCTGGAACCAAAGAAAACATTACTGACCCGGGTGTCCGGTCAGAGAGGTATTGGCTTGGTGCACAATTTCCTTACCTCATTGCTCTCCTTTTAAGCATCGCTAGCCTGTGAGTCAAGTGTTAAAGGAGGGTACTTGGTACTCAGGTTAGGTCCAACAGTAAGGTGGCAACAGGACATTGAGTTAAGAAACTCAAATTGCCTCAAATAGTGCCTAGTAACTCCTGATTGTCATGCATCCACCCAAATGAGTACCTCTGATATTCCATCTTATGTACTCGAGGGCAATCACAACCATGTGTCTACAATTATCTCACACACAATCGCAAAACACAGTGACAGTCTTGAATTGCTGCGTAATAGTGTAACACTCCAGGACATGAACTCAGTCTTATGTCATGGAGCCTACCTGCAAAGTCTTGTAGAAGATACAGTCTTCATACCTTCCCAGGGCAAGATTCGAAGCCAAACTTAGCCTTGGCAGCAATAGTCAAACCGACTCCAAACTACAGAAGACAAAAACAAGAATGGGGCAATAGGGGAATAGTTGGGTCATATCAGCCCATTCTGCTCTGAAAACAACTTACTAGCCAACAGCCCAGCAAGACAATGCCTGACTTACACAGTTGCCATTCCAACCCAATCCCAACAGAACAACATTTCATCTAGAACATAATGCCCTAAACACACATACAATTCTTCTTCTTTCAACACAACTGTGTGTACTGCCTACCTGATTTCATATGCATGTGAGGTACCTTGGAGTGCAGATCTCTCCTCCCATAGTGTGTCAATAGCTGAATGTGACAGTCTCATCTTTTGTTCTCGTTGAAGCTAGCAGAAGGGCAACTCCTTTCTTTGAAATGTTTCCCCATAGCTGGAAGGGTGCAGTGATCAAACCTCTTTATAAAAAAGGTGGCATTTCATCCCCTCAAAATTATAGACAGATTAACCTATTAGACGTGGGAGGAAAAATAGTCTTGAAGATTGTCCTGGGCATATTCAAGGAGTGAACAGAAGCGAAATCTATAATCCCCATGGAACAAGAGGGGTTTGAGGCCTGGCCCTCTATTGTTAACTCCTGCTTCACCTTGTGGTGTACAATTAAAAAATCTGGGAAGCAAAGAAGCAAGCTGTATTGTTGCTTTGTGAATTTCTGATCCACATTTGATTCAGTGGATCTTGAATCATTACAGGAGGCCTTAGGAAATAATGAAATACCGAATGACTTTCTTATAATATTACAGGAAATGCATAGAGAAAAGTGAGTGCAGGCGTAAATTGAAACTCAAGAGGGATTTTCTCTTAGAATATACATTAAGAAAGGCTTAAGGCAAGGATGGGTCTTGGCTGCATTTCTTTCCTTGGTCCTTGTGGACTTCTCTAGACAGTCAGGCACATCAAATAGTCTTAGCCCATAAACGAATGGCACTACATAAACTGTCTCCTTTATGCTAATGATTTGGTCATCACTGATATGAAAGAAATTGGTCTGCAGATGAAGTTAAATGTTTTCTCCTGGTATTGTAAAAAGAAAATAAATTTGTATAAAACTAAAGTGGTACAGTTCGGGAAAAAAAAGAAACCTAAAGTTTAAGCGGTTCCTAGATAATGCAGAAGTGGAAGTTGTCAATAGATACAAATATCTGGGGATGTGGTTTGGGGGAAAACGGAAATAGAACGATCAAATGGAAGTGTTACAAGCAAAAGCACAATAAAAACAATAAAGAGTATGGGCCATCTCTGAGTCAAGTTTTAGCAGCATATTAAGCAATGATCTGCCCTCAATTCCAATATGGCGTGGAAATGCTTTGTCTAAGTGATAAGAGACCAAATGGGATCTGGAGGAGGGTAGATGTTTAAAAAACAATTGTCCGTACGTCCTTCTACCATCATCCAAACCATATGTATGGAAACAAGTCTAACAGCATAGAATAATTTAGTCTTTACCGAGGTAATCACATTCTGAAATCATACAGAGCAGGGAACCTCCAAAAATAAAGCCATATTATGTTGTAAAGAGATTAAGCTGAGTGAATGAAGTGGGCCAATTTGCTCAGGAAAACGCTCACTGGAATTTGTAATAAGCTGGCAATATCAGTAAAGGTTAATCATATACCAAGGATGAGCAAAGGTAAGCTTCTTATACTGAGTAAAAAAAACAAGAGAAAATGATATGAGATATTTGAAAGAAAAGATATCTGTAATTTATCTGAGAAATACCTGGTTGAACGATTAAATGTTTCCTTACCTAGATGCTTTACCCAATGTAGCTCTAATATTGGAACTTTAAAAATATTGATGCAGTATGAATCTAATTCTGGCTTGCTCCACTGCTAAGAGTCCTTTTAGATGGTACTAACGCTTGTAATTGTGGATCAAATATGAAATTTAATGCCATCTATATTCTGTGGGTCTCTCTGTGGTTCTTACCACAACGTAAAACATGTTGGAGCCCCATATTAATGAAACATAGTGTGGGTATTAGAAGTCAAGCAGCTCGCGTTTTACTGTATATGAAGTACCTTGAAGTAACATGTGCATTTGAAGATATTTATTAGCAGTAAAGAAAGCATTAGCATGAATGAGGCTTTTAAAGTAACTTTGATGAACTACGTACAAGGTCACAGAATTGGATTTGTGAATGAAGGGGAACCCACCCTTTTAACTGTTTTCCTTTGATGGTTTTACTACTTAGTTGTAACACCCACACTCTGGATACATTTACCTGCCAATATTGAAGTTTGAATGTGAATTTTGGAGTTAGCTATTAGTAATGGATTGTGCAATAGGGGGAATTTGTTTTATTATTGTTTTTATCACTTCAGTATTCTACTGGATTTTTTGTATTTTTATCTTCATATGTTGGTCATTTTGTGGATCTGTTTAAAGGCTGTGGTCTAAATACATATTTGACTTGACTTTGACCACTTTGTTGCTTAACCCCTTCCATGCTCATGACGAGCTCAGCTCGTCATGCAGTGCACTGCTCCTGTGCTGATGACGAGCTGACCTTGTCATGAACAATGTAAAATCAGACTAGTCAGCACCCAGCGGGAATTGCCTTAGCACCAATGTGGTTAATGTTTAGGAATATCACATTGAAGCAACATGCATCTCCAATAAGTTTTAAACAGACCCAATCCTATCCCCCTTATCAGAGGTTTCTATAACTGGGATACAATTAACCGAGAATTCAGTCTTGGACATTTTATTAATAAAATCCAGAATCTATTGATATTTTAAAATGTGAGTCATTGATAACCCATACTTTTCCTGAAGCTCCCCAATTGAATGTAGCTGCTCTCCCTCATACAAATCACCTAGCACAGTAATACCATTCCGAACCCAGTCTTCTACCAAGTGTATCATGGAATATAGTAGGAAAACTTGGTGAGTCACAAATAGGTGTATAATAATTATATCTAATAACACCGACACTCTTCTTAATTTGACGCCTTACCATAAATGCCTCTTGTAAAATCTTCCACTTTGTGTGTTTTATAGTAACTCGCTTCTATATTTCTCAAATAGAATCCTTTGCCCTCGATCCCCAGTATTAACTCATAAATTGATGGGACTTCAACCAAACTTAAGCTGGAAATTTTACCTGTAACCAGAATCCCCATTTGTTGGAGCATTTAAAACCAGTAATAGAAGTCAACTTTGGAGATTCTTCTCGGCTACTTGAACTCCCAGAGAAGCTAAGTACAAGCTTTCAGATTTGGTAAGTCAGGGTCTGCCAACTTCAAGCAGGGTGGCCCTAAATAAATATAACAATTTTGTCAAGATTGTCATTTTTAGTACGTCACACCTCCTTCAAAGGAAAGGTGAAGATTATTGATTTTCCTGAGCTCCTATCCTATATTGCCTTTCAGACGGGGTTAGATTCAGATCGACTAGGTAGCCCAAGTCTGATGAAATCCAGACCCCTAAATATGTTACCTCCAGAAATACTCCAGGGTATCTAACTCCAGTATCCTTGGTACAAGCCATTTGTGTCTTCCCATCATTACATTTATACCCTGATAATGCCCCTAATTGCTTTGCTTCTTTTTCAATCTCTGTTAGAGCCTTAAGGTGTCTTGGATCAATTTACAGCTTATTGGTACAAGATATGCCAGATGATCTGGAAGCCCAAAATCCCATGTGGGAATGTAAACTTGGAGTAGAAGGTTTACGACTCCAGGAATCACTTGATTTTGGCAGCAAAGTATTGCTGACTGCCGGGCTACAAAGTCAGCATTTCAAAACCATTTTCGTCCGCTATTACACCCTCACTAAATTACATAGGCAGAATAGGAGATCTAACGACTGGTGCCATCATTGTGGGGGAGGACAGGCTGAAACAAGCATATGCATTTTCATGTCTGGAATTAGACCCCTTTTTTCAGGAGATCAGCATTTTTATTGAGATGATTATTGGGGAATGGATCCAGATAACTCTTGTGATGACGCTACTAGGGGTGGTCGAGTGAACGGTGGACAATGGGCTGGCAAGAAAATAATCATATATTGTATTTATTGCCATGGCGGTTGCACATCACATTAAGATGGTTACCTTGATATTTTGGTCATTTGGTGGTTCTGTTTAAAGACCGAGGTAAAAAAAAACAAATATTTGACTTTGACCACCTTATTGCTTAGTGATTAGAAATATCACATTGAAGCAACAGGCGCCTCCTTGAAACCTACAAAAGATATGCATAGTGATACAAGCTCTCATGACCAGCCGACTGGACTACGGCCATGCCCTCAACTTAGGAATCGCTGCACACCTTCTACAGAGATTTCAGGCCATGCAGAGCGCAGCAGCAAGACTCATCCTCAGCCTTCCCCGATGAACCCCATCTCATCCCACCTCAGGCAACTCTACTGACTCCTGTACAGAAGAGATGGCAATTCAAGATGCTGACCCATGCACACAAGGCTCTACACAACCAAGGTCTTGCCTACATTAACCACTGCCTGAACTTCCATCAACCGTTGAGAAGACTATGCTCTGACTCCCATTCACTTGCCCATACTCCCTTCATCTACCGAAGTATAAGTAGAGGACGCTCCTATTTCCACATCGCAGCATAGGCCAGGAACAGCCTCCCATGTAACTCCGGACCATCACCTCACTTCCAGAATTCCAAATGGCCGCAAGACCTGGCTGTTCGAATAAGCCTCCGGGACCTGAAAGTGTTGGGATACCCTAGCAGGTCATTAGTCTTGCTTTATAATTCCTGATTGATTGACTGACTGCAATAACTGCATGAATATTGTTCAAGACAATAATTAAGTCTTCCTGTTTGGCCATTAGTTTGAGGATGGAAGCCAGGCAATAAAGCCATCTGAAAGTGAAGTGCAGAGTAGAAGGGTATTCCAGAAAAGAGAAATATACTGAGATTCTAAATCAGAAATTATAGTGGTTGGAAAACCATGCAAACTAAAAATGAAGCTAGAGTAGACTGAAAGGGAGAACATGAGCCATCTCGGAGAAGGCTTCAACAGTCACCCTAAGACCCAATAAGCACTGGAAGATGGAAAATTAAAAAAACAAAGTCTGTAGATATAGTATGGCAAAGTTCAGGTGGCATAGGAAGTGGAAGTAATTATTCAAACGTTTTACCCTGTAGAGCTTTGCCTTCAGCACACATTCGATAGAAGTTATGAAGCTCTGTACATTGATTTTAAATAAAGGGCACCAAATGTATCTTTGTGCTAAATAAAGAGTGGGTTTGGTGCCTCAGTGTCGAGCAATCTCAGACCCCATAATGTATTCTTAGACCTTCCCTTTGAAGTTCCTCAGTGGAAATTAACTAGGCTTCTTGTTGGAAATACAGACCACTGTGAGATTCATTCTCAGATGATAATTCTTCCATCTTTGTACTTGGTATGAACATCCTTCATCTTATCAAGGAATGTTTTAAACCAGTTCTGTTAGTCCATGAGATGAATTTGTTTTATGGTCTATTGCTGTATTGGGTTATTACTGTAAAAGATTCCATTCTGTACAGAATTCTTGGAGCCAGATATGTGAATGATAAAAATATAGGCCTGAGACAAATTTTAATTAAGCCGGAGTAATTGGCATAATTTTTTGTAATTTCACATTACAAAATTTGTACAGAATTACAGAGATTATGACATTATGCCACATCGCCTCATTTTAGGGAGACATTTTTAAAGCAAGATCTAATGTTTCGGTAGTTTTTGAATGTGAGTGGCATTTCTATTAGATTTTTTACTTGAGCCGACCTTTCATGTAATTGGTGAGTGCAATAGTAAAATTCTAACATGAACAGTAGTATTTTGACTATAAGCACCAGTTCCTTTAACATGGGCGGTCAACAAACTTTTCAGTTAGATTTTTTTAATTGAGCGGACTGATTGGGTAATTTGTATGTGCAAAACTACCAATCTGAATGTGAGCAGCATTGTTTTGAATTCAACCTACTGAAAGTCAACACAAAATTACATTTTTGTGTTGTAGTTTTACCTGAATAGACTGTTCCGGTATTTATTTGAGTGTGAGATGCTTTTCTTGTGATTATGTGTAAATTCACATAGCTATCTTCATAGGCTCATCCTGTGATGAGAAGGAATCAATGGGGCTGCCTTCATTGTTTCAGTAAGTGCATATTTAAGGCAAATGCGGAAATCCAGAACTGTGAATCTTCCTCTTTTAATTTCAAATTGACTGTAAACGATGTTCAGTAATAAGTGTTATTCCTATTAATTCTAAAGGGATGAAGGATGGGCGGGGCATATTAATTCATAATTAATCTCATCTTTCAGGCCTGCCTGAATAAAGTCTTTTGTGTTATCTCCACCCAGTGATTTAAACAGCCAAAAGGTGGAGGTGAGTAACATAAGACAACATGTCATCACATTTCCCTGTTGGATGTCAAACAAGGTTTCTTCACCTGAAAATATGGTCAGGTATTTCAAAACATTCTCAAAAGCATTAAAGAATCCCAAAAGTCATCTAGAAAGGGAATTGACTCAGCCACCAAAGGGGATGACCAAGTCAAAGCTGTCCTAAATAGATAGCTGATGAGATAGCCCACCTTAGAGCAATCAGAAGCTACCTGTACAGGTTGAAAAGCAAAATTAACTAATGAGATATCTAGAAATTTCTCTAGCTTGTTTGGGTCTCCAGAATGGTGAAGGATACCAGGTCTTATGGCCGGATGGCCACAATTTGTTTGAGAACTACATTTTTAATTGGTAATTATAATTCTTAAGCTTGCTATTGGAGTGATGTAGTTAGATCATGTGCCAGATCGAATGCAAAATTAGGGCTAAGGAGTTGTTTCAGTCCCAATCTATAAATAAATGGATGCAGCAGTAGTGCCTTCTTCTCTCATCAAAGCTGCCATAAATATGGGCGACTCATTTCTGTAGATACTGTGCTGCTTAAATATCACTTGGAAGCAATGGGTGTCTCCATGAGGGGTCACTCAGTGGAGGAAAAATAGGGACATAATAAACCTCCACACAGACGGGAAACACAGGGTAGAGAATTACAGAGAAACCTGGCACTCTCAAAACCCAGACTGGAGAAGATAACAACCAGACCCAGCTGAAGCTGTATTTCAGGCGATGGAGCACGATTTAGCAGTTCTTTCTACCACAAAAATGCCGATATGATGGTTCGGGCTATATCTGACTCTCAAAGAGTGAAAGCCCTTGACATAAGTTACAAGAAAAGCCAGATAACCTACATAGGAAAGACCACACAGGAAATTCACGCTGGAAAAAACACACACAACAAGGTTCAATACAAACCATGAAGATTTATTTCAACAACTGCTCAGTTTAAAGGCAGGGGAGGATCATGAAAACGTTTAAGTATTAGATCAAATAGAAGACTGACATGAAGTCTGCCTTCAAGAGGAGAAAGGAAAAGACCTGGCTCACTTTCCAAAACAGCAGTTTTCATGGCATTTTAGCAGCAGAGCTCCAAGCCTTTAAGCATGGTGTGAAGTGGCATCATCGGAACAATACAAGCCAATCATTATTTAGAAGTTAAATTATGAAAAACAGGCTCACTTTAAAAATCCACCCAAACTTAATAAACAATTTGGATTTTTAGGCTACATACAAATGGGAAACAACATTGCATTACTAAACAATAACTGCTTGAAAATATTAACAAACCAAAGCTCCACTTGTGAAGATCTCAACTTTAAATGTTTAAATATTCAATCATTTCTAGATTTTCAGTCTTCTCGAGCCTCATACACACAACTTCTTTCTTCTCTTCTAAAATTCTAAATCTAGGATGCATATTTGAATTACTTAATCTCTCTTTAGCCTCTCCTTGCAACTCACACTAAATTATCTAACAAATTCTGTTCTTCATTAATCAATTAAAAACATGCTCTTCTCAATGTTAGTTTGTATGTTAAAAAATGTTATTGGTCTAATACTTTCTATGTTAGAACCTAATGTCCAAATTTTAAGCAGATCCTCCAGTGAAAGATCTATATTTACATAATTTATTTCTAAAAAGCCTTGAAGAATTGATAGGAGAATGCTACCTGTTAGTCCGTAGGAAAGTGGAAGATGATTTTAGGGCATCCCCTCTGAGACAAAAGCCAATAAAGGCATACAAACATAACAATTTTAAATAGTCATAATGTTAAGATATTCATTTAACAAACTAGCATAGATTTTCTCACTAATATCATTGCTAGAAATATGTCTATGATCTAACCTTTTATCCTAATAATCAGTATTATTAATATTATTCAATAATAATATATATTCCATTTCCGATTTGGGAGAAACATATTCAATTTTGGTTTGTAGGATAACCAAAATACTAAATATTAATATGAACATTGTAATACAATTTTCTTAATGCTAAATAACAGATATTTTTACATTTTGGCCTTTTTTTTTCTAGGAAAAAATCTATCAAAAGGAAAAATCTAAAGTTCTAGCTGTGGTACAAAAGTCAAAAACTTCAAAATCTTCAATTGTTTAAATGTCAACAATAATAAGCTCAATTTAAGAGAAATGTTCATGAGAAATCTATTTTCGACTGGATACACAAGATACACAATTAATCGTCTTTAGATGTAAAGAATCAGACTCTAAGTTAAAAGTAAAGTAGGCACTTTTAAATTGTTTTTTAAATGTCTACATTTGATTTTCAACACTCTATCAAAAAGTATTCAATGTTGATTTTTCTCTAGTTTCATTTCACAACAAGATTATGGGGGTTCTTCAAAAATGAACTGATGTTTTTTTTAATTAATGTCTCTTTGCTCTGGTTAGATCTTGACTAGAAATGTCCATTCAGGTGCAGCATCCGTCTTATCTGGTACCCTTACTCTTGTAGAATTTATGACCCCTAATTGTTCTGACTCTCTGTCACTCATATCTGCTTCTGGTTGTTCTTGTTCTGTGTTTTCTTTAACCATTTCAAGTCTATGATCCTGTTTTGATGCTCTCTTCACTCTCAGGCCATCTGTCTTGAATCAAGTTTTCATCTTCAGACTTACTTATGACATCTGCTGCAACTTAATCTTCACTTCCACTTGATCAATGCTGTTTTCAAATGGGATAGCTTGATTTGCTCTAGAGGCTTTTGAAGTTCAAACATTTTCTTTCTGATTTCCTTAAGTCTGAGTTTGTACTTTTTGTTCTTCTTGTGATTCTTCTCCTTGTGCTCACTGTCTCTCTTCTCCACCACCCTTTACAGTCATGTAGCAAACTCGGGTTTGACACTGTGAATCAGCAGTTAGGGTCACTACTGCTTCATCTGCAGTTTTCACTCTCTTCATGTGAGATGCATGGACCAACTGTGGCAAGCCTAACCACTTCACAGCAGTATTCATTACAAGAAGGCTTGGAAGGCTCCAGGCCACCACTGACCCATGCAGCACTTCCAAATGTACTTTTTCATCAAGACCCAATCACCAGGTTCCAGGTCATGACAAAGTCCTTCACTTGCTGAGGGTGTTTTCAACTTCACCTGGTGAGAAATATAGTGTACCACATCAGGCAAACCTTTGCAATTGTTGGGAACAGGATCATCAGAAATGTTCACTATTGCAATTCAAGGAATACCAGGAATTCACATTACTCTGCCCCTGATCACTTCATGACATTAGAGTCCAGTTACTTTATTTGGTGTGCCTCTCATACTCATTAATAAGAGTGGCAGGTTATCTGTACATTTCAGTTTCAATGATTTGCACACCTTAGACACCTTTGATTTGGGAGTACCTTTAACTTTCTACACCATACTGTTTCTCGATAGCTGCTGTGAAATCATTGGTCCACCTTTAGTGCCAATTACAAGATTCTCATTAGTTACTTTTTTAAGTAAGTGCCTCTATCTGACTCTAAAGACATTGGTACAGTTAGACTGTCGCAAATTCTTATTAGGTTGGCTGCCACCCATCTAGAAAAAAGACAAACAATAATTAAAATGTAACACAATCTATCACAAGGGGGCATTTCTACAAAAACAACCTACAGCCTGGTGAATGGTCCGTCAGACTGGCCAATGTGACCTAAACTAACAGTAGTCTTTTTGCCAACATTTTACCATTGACAAGTAATGCAACCCACTCAAAAAGCTTCAGCTACAACTATGAAATGAGGATTAATGTCTTAAAGGTGTGCAACATTCCTATATGCAACATATGTTGGTCAATGCATGTATTTTACAATCTGGTTCAGAACACAGTTTGGCAAAACATATTTCCCATAAGGTGATTTCCACAACCCACTTTCATCTTTGGTACAACCTGCTGAAACCCCCTTTTTCATTTCTTCCTCAGGCACATTGTTTTGATTTTTAATGTATTGGACATTAGAGCACAGTATTATGTCATCTTCACTCTGATGAGCTGCTCATTTTACAACGGCAACGTGTTATGGTAGTTGCAGCGCATTAGGCAGATCCAAAATTCTTGGCAAATATTTAGTGGGTGTGCCAGAGAATGTTATAAAACCCCTTAGCAACCATAGCTGCCCAAAATAATGATCAACTTCAAAACCATATTGGCTATCATTGAAGATTGTAGCACTCAATCTATTGGTCTTGCAGCATGCTCTTATAATGGCAATTAATTCTGTCACTTTTGCTGAGGTTACATCACACAAGTATAACGCTTCAATAATGCATGTTATTGTGCAAACCCCATAGGCCGCTCTTAATGTTCTTTGATGCTCTCACACACAAGAACAATCAACAAAGAAAATAAAATCAGTCAATTCAAGTGGTACAGCTTGTATGTTTGGTCTTGGTTTGATGCATAATACTGTCACTTCAATACAGTCATGGTCACAATCGTTGTACCATCAATGGTATCAGCCCCATATTGCATTGGCAGAAGTGTGGCAGGATTCTGGGTATTGCAATGTTTCAGTGAAATGTTCCCAGCCACCAGAATGATTTGCTCCTACCTTGTCAAGCAGCTGAGTTTGAGTGCAAGTCAGCAAAATCTCAAGTGAATGAGGGACCAACACAATAAGTGTATAAACCATCACAGTCCATTAATTTTGCTGAATGGCATGGCCGGTTGAAGCAAAGCTCCTTAGGTAGCCCAGAAGGTAACTGGATATGATGTAGTAGAAAAGTAGGCTTGGCTTTCTTTGAATCTGCCAGCCCCCAAAAACATATTGAAATCACAATATTTTCATCAACGCATTCTAAAATAAATGTAAATCCCAAAACAAAATTAACCCCACTGTGCAGAATAAATATTCCCTTCAAATCACGTCCTGCAATGTGGATATTGTATGCATAATAAACCACACCCTCACATAATATAAGCCACTTTTCTAAGCCCTAGTTATATTCATGTAATGCAACTACAGCACCTGCCTCAACTACCATGATAATCCACCACAATTCTAGGAACTTCAGTTTGAGGAATTAAGGAGCCAGTGTTAGGAGTTAGGGGTCCTAACAATTTTAGGAGTGCAATTCAAGTTACGGACTTGCACTAACATAGTCATCATTTGATTTGTGTGAAACCATACTCTGCTACCAAAAACTGCTCACACGTTTTACTATTAAAAGTGCACTCTTCTCTCTCATGACAAAATAAATAATATTTTTCGTAATTAGACATTCCAAAAGTGGATGCAGTACATAGACTATGTCTGAGCTCCAGGAAGGCATTCGTGCATCCATTGTCCCACTGCACTGGATCACTCACATTACTGTTTGTAAGCCTCTGTAAGGCTTTGCAATTAGGTAAAAGTTAGGAATCCGCTGACTACAGTACACAACCATTCCCAATACCATCCCGCCCCACATCTTTCTTGGTCCTTTTGGATTAATGTTCTGAATTGCAGCAATGTGCTCCATGGACACCTCCCTCAATGCTTTTTTGAATTTGTAACCCAACTACATAGCCTCTTTCTGGCAATATTGTAGTTTTGTTGAGGACACTTCATGACCATTTTAGGCAAGATGATTAAGAAAATTATATTGTGTCAAGCTAACAGTCTTCTTTTGTTGTGGCTGCAACCATCAGCTCCTCAATAGTCTCTACTATCAGTAAATTACAAAGGAGCTGCAAACTTTCTAAATCTTTCTTCAGAATTTGGGGGGAAATTGAGGAACACTGTATAGTCCTGGGGATTCAACACCAACCCATCAGTCCATTTAAAAATGTGAACACAAAGAGATACTATTCTCATGAAAAGGAATGCAGAAAATGCTTGATACAAATTGATGATGGTGAACCAATCCGTTTCCGCTGGGATTTGGAACAAAATGACAGCTGTATTTGGCACTGGGAGACAACAAGGGCTTCCTAGCACCTCTTTTAAAATTCCTTGCTCACTTAAAATGCCTTGCTAAATTCTTTTCTCTTTGACAGATGCCATTCCCTCCTCTTCTACATGAGTAAATTTTTTCTAAGTAATATGAGGATACACCACATTTGGCTTTACTGATTGATTGATTGATAGCTTTATTTCGATATGCGTATATCATAAAAGCATTACACAAAAATATAAAAAACGACATATCAGAACTCATAGACTGTACATAACATCAATAATAAAAACAGAATAAATAGATAACTTTGTTAAAAAAGCATTAAATCGATAAAGACAGTCTTTTAAGACGTATCAACCAGGCCCATTTTAAAAATTTAGACACAGCACAGACAATAGGGGGGGCAGTGTTAGACAATAAAATGCGTAGAGCCTCAGAATGCTTGCGGATACCCATCTCATTACAAAGCGGTTTAAGCCAAAAAGATCTTGGGCGCGCATAATCTGGACAATCAAGGAGAAAGTGCGCCACAGTTTCGCAACAGTCAGAACAGAGGGCACAGAAGCGTGATACCTGCTTTTGCGAGTTCCATCTGGAAAGGAGGTCAGCTAGAGGTAAAGTTCCTAGTCTGAACTTGATGTACAGAGCCCGATCCATTGGGATGGTGATAATGTCCAGAAAGGGTTCAAAGGCAGTGACATCTTTAATCCTTAAATATACTGCGGTGGAATTGCAGTGGTGTTGGTTGCTCATAAGTTTTGTGGACACCCAACCCCAGTATATTTTTTTCAGGATCTCCTTTGGGGGAGCTGAATGAGTAAGCCAGCAGTTGTCCAGACCTAGTTCCCCAAGCAGGTATTTAATGTCCCTGAGCCACTTAATCTTTGACCAACCAACCGAATGCATTATCTCTGCCAGCCCGTCTGCATAGGATTTTAGTTCCGGGACTCTCCAGAGTCGTGCCCACAGTAGGAGGGGCCGAAGGCGGGCCAGGTCTTTAATTGGTTTACAACCTGCATCCATAAGCATCGGTACAGTCGGGGTGCTCATCGGGACAGCCATTAAATCTTTAATAAATTTGTTCTCTGCTTTGGACAAGGACTCCAAGCAGCCCAAACCCCATAACTCTGCTCCATATAGCGATGCAGGTACCGCTCTAGCCTTGTATATATCAATGATTGGTGATACACAATATTTCGATGATGTGCTGTACTCCTTAAGCAGGGCTCCCCCCACCCTTTTGTGGACCAGTGTCATTTTGGTGATATGGGGTACCCAACTCATACTGTCGCTCAGCCGAATTCCCAGATAGTCGAATTCAGCAACTTTTTCCAGCGGGATCGAATTCAGGATAGGGGGGCACCCCAATTTTCTGGGAGGATTCATAACTAAATATTTGGTTTTTTGTACATTTATGACGAGACCTCTCATTACACAAAAGTCCTGAAACCGGTTCAGGAGTTTTTGGAGGCCCTGGGGAGTTTTCGAAATGAGAAGGGTGTCGTCAGCAAACAACAAGGTTGGAATCTTAACATTACAGAGTGTGGGGGCGTCTGCTGGATCTTCAAGCAAGTAATCAACCACCCCGTTCACATAAAGCGAAAAAAGGGTGGGTGCTAGGACGCAACCCTGCCGTACACCCCTCTCTACCTTGATCTTTTCGGTCTTCTCCCCATTCAAGCCCCATCTGACCTGGGCATAGGTAGCTTCGTGCAATTTCATTAGGAGGTCCACAATGTATGGGGGCATCCCAAGGCCGTACAGCACCCTCCAGAGTTCCTCCCGGGGGACAAGGTCAAAGGCAGTCTTTAGGTCTATAAAGGCCAGTAATACGAGGATACACCACATTTGGCTTTACTATGATCTGTACTTTAAATCAGGATGTAAATCCTATTATGTGAGAACTGGGAACAAATTCACCGTTGACCCTTGTGACTTTAACTTGAAATCTAAATCCTCATCCTGTGTTTATATTGCCACACCATCCAGTGTACTATACATTTCACAGATAATTTTGCCCAAAAGATCACGACAATGACTTGTTTAATTTTCTGGCAGTGTATTAGTGATCTGTCGGTTAGATATATTTACTAAGTGCACTTTTTTACAGAGAGCGATAGGTTGAGGACTTCCATGGGCCCAACTGTGGAGCGGGTAGCACCCAAATCGATTAACAAAATGCCACTCACCTCACCGTCTACATATGTGCCACTTAGTTCTACCTCTAAGACTGCACCAAAAATGCAATCTCCCCTCCCCTCATGCACCGTCATTGTGCCTTACTCTATCGAGTAGGAACCCCAAGTCTACCAGATATTCATGGAAAATTGTTGCACACTCTGTATCACTCACACTGTTTGTTTTCCTTTTCCAGTGTTTTTTTATCCTTTCCCCTTCGTAGGACCACTAATCTTTAAAACCTTTCAAGTCCTCCCACTCTTTTTACACTCCTTATTAAATCGCTAATATGTTTTCTCAAACTCACAAGTCCCATTCCTTGCATTTCTTCATCACTAATCCATTAGGTAATTTCTACGTAATCTCTTTTTATACAAATCAACACCAAACATTTGCCATTCCTTCAAGCTTATTATATACATCACATGCAAGCCATGGTGCTTCCTTACTCAAGTACGTCACTTCTTCTTTATTATATAATAATATTTTATCTTTACTAATAGTGCCATAAATAATTTCTCCAAATTCAACTTTAAGCCTATGCGTGTTAATTTCATTTATCATTGAATGACTCTCCATTAGAACTAACGTTCTAAGTCCCGGTTAAGCAGGTGTTATCTCTCTGGCTCCTATTTCCTGCTGTCTTTTTTCATCATTATATGCAGTGGTCTTGAATTCAATTAATCATCTAAAAATCTATCCTCCTCATTAGAGTCATTAGAAAGAGATCAATCTATTTCATTTTCATCTTTCACCACCTCATATTTATATTTTTTTATTTTCCGTTTTGTATGTTTCTTTATTAACATTCACAGGAATTACATGTGCACCTGCTACTATTTCTTTTCTCCATCCCTTCTTCTACATATGCCATTTTGCATCCAACCAGTTGCTCAATGCATTTCTAACCTGATGATTCATCATTTTCATACACATACAAAATATATCCCATTCATTTAATGCCCCTAACTGTGCTGAACTAGGCTGGGGTTTCACCTCATACATAGCATGCCTTAAGTACTCAATCTTTCTCACCTTAAAAGTACCATTCAAAGGAAATTATACATTTATATCAGCAGTAATCTTCTTCTGATCTCTGAGCCATAAACATGTATGAAATCCTTAATTTAGCAAAACGTAATGGTCATGTGAACCTTCTGGTAAAACCTCATCTCCTTCAAAAATAGGGATTGTAGACTTCTTCAAAGCAGCACCCATTTTTACTGAACAGTTAGATTGAATGTATGTGTATTAACAACACAAACAACCAACTAATCACAACTACGATTTCCAAACAAGACTTGAAACACAAACAAAGCAGTTAACTTGTCTGTCTACTGGAATTTGGGAAAGGAAATCAAACTTACCACAAACTAGAGCATGCAAATGCAGGGGGGTACCATAGGTACCCCCCATGTGCACCCACCACCCCCCCACTCAACCTGGGGGCCCGCAACGGGCCCCCAAAGAAATCACCATATGCCTTTCCACGGCGGAGAATCCGCAGCGGAAAGGCATCTTTTTACCCCCATCCTAATATGGCTGGCGGTGTCTGATAGACACCACCAGCCATGTTAGAGCTTTTCCGCCGCGGTCGGAAGGCGACCGTGGCGGAAAAGCTGCGGACCGATTTTGAGACCCACCGCCATCCTAATTTGGCGGTGGGTCTTTTGTGCCTCCCCAGCGGTTTTCCCGCATCCTCCGTGCCGGCGGTAGCTTCCGCCGGCCCGGAGGATGCGGGAAAACCGCGATCCTAATCGGTCCCAAAGTTAGGAGTGCAATTTGAGTTATGGAATTGCACTAAAATATTCATCATTTTATTTGTGTGAAACTATCCTCTGCTACCAAAAGCTGTTGGTGCTTTTTACCATTAAAAGGGCTAATAAGAGGGATTGGCTATGTGTGAGTTCTAAAGGATGATAGCCCTTGACATAAATTGCAAAGAAACCCAGAGAACCCACATAGGAAAATCCACACAGAAGTCCACACTGGAAAATCAACATGGGACAAGGTTGAACTACATGAAGGTTAATATAAAATGTTGAAATCCTTACAGAAAACAAAACGTGATGGTTACTAAATTCAGTGCAAATAAATGTTCATCAGCATAGGCAGTAGAAGTTAAGCTCTATTCTAGTTGATAGCTAGAACAAAATACTGTATAGCATAAGGCAAGTAATAAGTCAAGAGCAAATAGTCATCGGCACTGGTCAGTTTAAAGGCAGAAGCGGCTCATGAAAAATCTCGAAGTATTAGATCAATAAGAAGACTGACATGAAGTCTGCCTACAAGGCATGTAAGGGAAACCCCCAGCTGAAATTCCAAAACACTAGATTTTATAGCATTTTAGCAGCAGAGATTCTAACCCAAACCATGGTGTGATGTGGCTTCATGAGTTATACATCTAAAAGTGCAACAATACAAGCGAATCATCATTTAGAAGTTACATTATGTAAAACAGGCTCACTCAAAAACCCTCTGAAACTCAATCAGCAATTAAGACTTTAGCCTCCATACAAAGAGGAAACAACATTGTATTACTAATTAATAGCTGCTTAAATATATGAATAAACTACAGTTCTACTTGTGAAGATATTAATCTTGAAAGTTTAAACATTGTACGCATGTTCCTCAGACAGAACGCTGTGAGCTCGTAAATTGTTACGGCTAAAAAAACATGAGCATAAGACAAGGCAGTAAAGCTGCTGAATTATGAAGGATTGTTCAAAACACTGGACATTTGTTTCAAGCTATCTGATGACAGAAACAAGAAAGAACATTTAAAATGTGCACCGTACAACACATGCAAATAGATTTGAGGTCTTTTTATGTCAACTTTAAAACATCATTATGAAAAGTACTGTGCATTTACTAGATTTGTGACCCATCAATGTTAATTTTACATACAGTTTCATCAGATTCCAGGAGATGGAACAGAGTAACACAGGAACTCAAGAAGGAATAACAAGGAAGGAGCAATCCACGGCCACAGTTACTGGAGTGTTTGCCATGCATGCTACTGATATTTGCAACTCCTTGTATAGATAGAAAGTGGAAGTGACATGCAAGAAGTTACACCACTAAGGTGGATTAAACTAATAGCTGCCGTAAAATAGATATGGTTGTGATGTTGTTTTGTGGGATTCAAAACATCTCTTCCAGTTATGGAAGAAGAAGTATCAGGAGAGACTGAACAGTGCCTGGTGACTCTTAGAAGTAACAGGAAGGTGTCAGTCCTTGGTGAACTCTGTTGAGAATGCAATGAATATGTGGGGTCAGATGTTAAACAAGACCATACTCATGAATCGGTGTCCCACTCGAGCAGGTCCTGCAGGAAGGAAAACGAGGCTCTTGCTTGAGAGGTGATGCAGGAGAGGAGGTAAGGCACCGTGCAGGCAACAACGCACATCCAGCAGAAGCGCCTTCGACCGCATATGCATGGAAGCCCACAGTCCACCTGGGTACCCACTGACTGGATGGCACAACACACTAACACAAACAGTGGCAATGATCCATGCACCATCCTCCTGCTTGCCCTCTTCCGGCTCTCTGCCTCGTAACTTTCTGGGCAAAGTCAATTCATCAGTACTCAAAACAATCCATGCAGAGTACTGATAAGCCAAGCAGCTGATAGACAAGGGCTATATTGGTTTAAATGTTTTTTAGTAAGAACTTGCTACCATTGACTATGGAACTATTTAAATCATGTCAATCATTTCCAGCTACTACTGAATTGAGGCAAATATGGTCATGGAAGTGTTTGTGAAAATCTGTTTCTCCTATGACTAGCCATTTAACTTTCAAGGCACTTGTTACATCGTTAGATCAATGTGGTGCTTTAAGAACAAGTGTAAACTATGTTAAAAATATTGGGGCATATTCTATCAAAACCTTTTACATTCAAAAGCCATAAAGAATAATACGTTGCCTGACCCAAGCTCCAAGTTATTGTAATCGTCTTTTGGTTTACCATTATTGTCTGTTACCATATGTAAGATCAACTAAAAATGTATGCCAGACAAGTAAAACGAAAGATGCTAAATGTCAATCAACCCTATAAAAGAAAAAACATGTGTTTCAATTAAAACAAAAAGGATGATTCTAATTGAGGTCTATTTGTTACTTTTTCCATCAACTTCCTGTCTAATACACCAGAACTTAAAGTTAAATTATGTAATTGAGGTAAAACTAAAAAATAAATATAATTCAGGTGAAGGAACAGGTTAAACTGATAAAGCAGCTGACCTCTGTAGTTTTTATCCAGTAGGTTTTCCATTACACAATGGAAAGGTGTGGCTGTTAAATATTTGCATGGTAATATAAAAAGTAATACGATGGTCAAATAGAAAATAATGCCATCAAATTACTAGAAGGAAAATAAATAAATTCAATGTATTGAACTTTTTGTTTAAAATATAAGTTTAGCAGCAGTGATTGTACATCAACTAGCTTCCATTTCAAATTCTACCCTTGTGACAGGTTCTCTTAATCTGTGTGCCAATTGGTTTGTTCTGATTGAGAGTGTAGCCAACTATAATAAAGTCACATATAAAACTGAAAAATCATTACCTAACAATCCCTGCAACAGGAGACCGATTATCTATGTCTGGTATAGTATAGTTACACAATTACTTCCTGACCCCAACAACAAATCTAAAAATCTTTAGACGATTTTAGACATAATATACACAATTCCCACCGTGCACATATAGAACTCTGAGGACACATGGTAATTCTAATTTAAGAAGGTTTTGGCAATTTTGCCCCTCCTGAGCAGTAAGTAGTTTACCTGTGATCTGTAATATGATTTTTCACAATATGAAAGCTATAAATATTTTGACAAGGTCTCCCAGGCCTAACACCTCCATCACACCTCGGCCCTGCTCCTAATAGGCTTTGAGAAGGCCTTAGACACTGTGGATAGGTCCTTCCTAAGCAATGTCCTAGAATGCACCGGGGTAGGGGCTTTCCTTCGTAAGCTCACCAAGCTCTTACACTCCCGACCATCCGCTCAAGTTCCAATAAACTGTGCACTCTTTTCCCCCTTTCCCATCCGCAGGCTGCCCTCTATTCCCTCTTCTCTTTCCACTGGCAATTTAGCCTTTGGCACGGCTCATATGCTCTGACTCCCAAATTCTGGGATGGTCGTGGGACAATGGCCCAGCGGAAAGAATTGCACTATGATGTCTTGCTCTTCTTAACTCATCCGCAGACCTCAAGCCATCGTTGACAGAAATTGCAGGACATATTTGAGGAGGTCTCGGGTCTCCGGGTGAACAAAATCTCTGTTGGTCTCAATAAGGGGTAACTGGAGTACTGCTCTCTGGCAGTCTGCCATCCCAGTACCCCACCTAACCTTCGAGTATCTAGGTATACAAATGTCTTTGCTTCCAGAACTGACGTGGAGTTTAACTTGACACCCTTGGTGGGGAACATGAGAAAAGAACTTTAGATCTGGGTATGCCGCCCCACAATGTCTTAGGAAAGGTGGCTCTCTTCAAGATGTTGGTGCTGACCTCCTTTCATTTATGTTTTCCAAAACTTTACTCTTTCAATCTCTGGCCAGTGTCTTAAAGCCCTTAATTCCATCATCTGCTCCTTCCCATGGGAAGGTAGCTGCCCTTGGATCACCTTTGTTAATGGCCTGCAGTCCTCCTATGATGGGGGATTGGGAGTGGCAGACCTCGGATGCTATTATAAGGCCTCGCAAGTGACCATGATCAGTGACTGGCTGAACGGGTGATGGGACGACATGACTTACCGTGTGGATCTGACCCTGTTGGGCCTCGATCAGATCATGGGAATTCTATAAGGAGCCTCAATTCCTCATTCCCTCCTGGAGATCACTCTGGGGGTTTTCCTGAACTGGAGGGCGGCTCTCAGACTTATGGGTTAGGACCACAGACTGACACGAATGACACCCCCTCTGGCAGGGGACGTGGTTGCATGACACTGCAAGACTAGAGGGGTTCACAAAATGAGACGGGATAGGAATCACCCTGATTGGTGATATTTGGGTGGGTTCCCAAAGACAGACATTTCAGGAGATACAGGAGCAATTTCACATTCCCTGCACTGAAGTCCACATCAACGACGATATGCTATTACAGCTAACATCCCCTCCGACACTGAAATCCCTGACTTTAGCCCGCTTGAGTCCAAGATATTAACCAGGAAGCTCACCAAAGGCACCATCTCCCAAGTATACCGCTCCCTAGCCAACATCCCTAGACAGTATCTGAAACAATGACAGAGATGGGAGGTATGGGTTGGGGAACTGGATGATGCAGAGTGGACAGAGGTTAGGATGGCTTCCAGATACCTCGCTATCTCTACACACCTCTGGCTGGTTCAGCTTAACTATTTGCACCTAACCTATATGATGCCCCTGCTGCTTCAAAAGCCGGGTAGGATTCCTTACGTTGATTGCTTCTATTGTTCCTCACTGGACGCAGACTTCTTCCTTATGCTATGGTACTGCCTTGTGGTGGTTCAGTACTGGCCGAGGATAGAGCGGGATCTTTCATTGGTGCTGGATTGGCCATTAGAACTCTCCCCTAGGGTGACCATTCTGCGCTTGCTGGGGGCCCTGGGGAGCCAGGTAATGGAACAAATGTTCATAAGGGTTGCCACACTGATCACTAAACATGACATTGCCCAGAAGTGGAACTCCACAAACTCTCCCTCTGTGGTTAAATGTTGGGTGGTAGTGAACAGATGTGCCCTACATGTAAAGCCCATCTGTGCCGCCAGGGGCTGCCCGCAGAAACATGAGAAGATTTGGGGTAAATGGTGGAACTATCATGGTTTGGAGCTCTATGAAAAAATGTATGCATGTGTAATGTGATGCTCCTTGTGAAACAGTAAACCCAACTTTTTTTCATCTGTGTTATTACATGCAGTAAAAACAATAACCTGTGTATCAAAAAAATATTTTGGTAGTTACCAATTTTATTTATCAAAAAACTGTTGACATTTACTTATAAACTCAGGAATTCATGCAAATGTTGAAACAAATCCAAATATTATAATTTATTTTGGATTGAAAAGAATAACCGAGAGTGGGAATAAAACATAAAATTATGGTATAAAAAATAGATCTAATTAAAATTGGAACAGCTATGATTCTAATGCGTTAGGATAGTTTAAAAACACTGGTCACAATATAATCTTCTCAAGAAAGATGCAAAACATTTACAACTGAGCTTTTAAATGTATACATGTGAATATAATAGTATTTAAAAAAAATACAAACTTTTAAAATATTATGGTTTTGATTGTAAATAACAACTACTATGTAACATTCTTTTTGCTTCTTTTTTGTTTTCTCTT